>NC_057812.1:320962120-321200734 GCF_018294505.1 Triticum aestivum
ATGGCGCGGGCGCTCGGGGCGGCGGCTCGCGCCCGGCGCGTTCCGAGACGGGCTGCGCCTGGGCTTGCGGGCCCACGGCGGCCTGCACGATGGTGTGGAGCTGGTGGGCAACGTGGAGGCCGTGGATTGGCTAGAGGGCGGTGGTGGACATGTCCGGCGGCGGGGGCGGATGTGTCCGGCAGCGTGAGGAGGAGAAGGCTAGGGTTTTACCCGAAATTTGTGGATGGGGAGGCTTATTTATAGATAGAGGGAGCTGGGAGAGGGCTATTGAGGTGCGGTTTTCGCCCACACGATCGTGATCCAATGGCGAAGAGCATGGAGGGGGTTTAGATGGGCTAGTGGGCTGTTGTGGAGGGGTGCTGGGCTGCAAGGAGAAAATGGCCCAGCGGTTAACGCGGTTAACCGTTGGGGCATCGAACGACCTCGAAATGGAACGAAATTTTACAGGCGGTCTATCGGTGATGTATCAAGACCACTCGTCAATTCTTGGCCCATTCTGAGAACATTTTTCTCCCGCGCATGAAACAAGATCTGGGAGGTGCGATAGGCGCGTGCGAGTGTGTCTGGGCTCAGAACGGACAACGGAGAGAACTGGAGACCCGAACGGATGCAAGTTTTGAAAAACATGCAGATGAAATACACATGATGACATGGCCAAGTGCAACACGCAAGCAAAAGACATGGCAACGACGGAGAATAACTGGAAGACATCTGATGCATCGGTCTCGAGGCATTACATGGGCGCCTAGGGCCCAGCAGTGGCGAGCGAGCCTCTTTGAGCCGCCCGCCACTGACCTCCTGCCACTTCTAAAGGGGCATTAGGCGCCCGCCACTAGTATAGGGACCTAACAGTGGCGAGTGCGTAATTCGCTCGCCAGTGTAGTCCATCTCGTAGTAGTGGCAGGAAGCCCTACCAATGGCGGGCATGGCGCGTTGCCCGCCAGTGCTGTGTGAAGTACGTGCGGCGGGCGCTTGTCAGTGCTCGCCAGTGATTGCCGCACTAGGCTATAATAAAAAACGCTACCGTGGTAGCAGAATAACGGTGTTAGCTGATGCAAATAGGGGACAATTATCAATTAAATGTGAGCAAATCAGGAATAAAACTAGTGGTAATAATTGAAAATAAAGAACGAGAAGTACATTAAGAATAAACGAGTTATACAACATACATGGTCATCAAATATAGTCTGCTGATCAAGTTGAACAACAAAGTGCATGGCACCAAATATGTTTATTCGTGGTGTCAGTTTTGCCCGCTGCAACAAGCTAGGCCAGGCTCTTTTATTGGTTAGATTCATCTTCTTCGGAGTTATTATAGAATAGGCTGGACGATGAGCGGACCTCCTTGTTTATGATAGCCGCGGACTTGACTTGTAGGTCTTCGAGCACTAAGCTAGCTCCAGACAAATTGTTTTGTACTTCTTGACCCCATTTGAGGATTTTATCATGCCAATTTCACATTTTCACGGATCGTATGAATTCTTCCATGTGAATGAAGGCGTGGAAGCCACATGTCAAACTAGTCGACGGTTGTTGCATACAAGACAGAGTGTTCCATCTAAAGGCAATCATTTTCTTTCCACTTCCTTTGTAGTTTTTTTAACCATGTGTCCTCTTGTAGTATTCCAATCAAAAGGACAATCATCAAGAAATTCCTTCAGGAGGGACCGGTCTTTTTGCGGGCTCTTCGTGGAATCCAGCAAGTAAAAGTTGCACCTTTGCGGTGTTATCACTAGGAGAACCCAACGGTACTCTGTTTTTTATAAGAGTAGAGAGATGTGAATGGAAAATGAGATTTTTTTATACCCAAACCAAAAAGGACTGGAGGGAGTGATTGCTCTAACACGGACGTGACCTCTCATAGCGCAGGCATTGAACCGTCGCGCCGGCCAAGAGGGACCCACTCGCTGCAGGCCCGGCTGAACACGCCTCCTCGTCGCATGCAACCGGCTTCAGATTGCCCCGCCTGCCTCCATTGAATCCGCGCGTGTGCTGGCACCACGTCCTTCCACGAGCCGGTCGGCATTTTAGAACACAAAAAATGATCAAAATATAATTAATTATGCATGGTCTTGACTTGTTGTGCTCGCCTGGTAGCAGGAACTAGAGGTTTTTCTTTAGTTATAACTCTCCTCACATTTTTTTTGGATTTGAAGTGAATCATGGTTGTGGACATTATCTATGAATGTGCAATATCTGTGAACATGAGTTTGATGTGTAAGTTGAACTTGGAATGTTGGGCTTGCGCGTGAACTATACCATGTCCAATGCTTTGTCTGTTATTGTTTGGAAAGTAATTGTTGTTATTACATGACCCTAAAAAAATTATTTTGTGCCACATCAGTAGATGCACAGACATCATAATAGGCATGCTGACTGGATAAACATTTGAACCTAGCTACTATGAAGGAAAATTTGTGTTGACAACAGTTTTAGATAGCAGGAGATGGCTAGCCTGCTCTGCCTCTGCTAGCTTCTTTCTGGCTTCTTCCATCTCTTCTTTGGCTTGGGTGAAGAGAGCATCTGATTGCTCTTTTCGCTTCTTCAGGAACTCAGCTACATTCTTAAGGGCCGCTGCACGCTTTCTTTGAGCCTTTACTAGAGCCACGAGGACACAAACAGTTGACGAGTCCACCTGGCTTGTGTGTAATCCAGCATCATCTGGGAATTTGCACCTCATGTCTAATCCAGCATCATTAGGGAACTGGCACCTTGTGTGTAATCCAGCCTCATTTTGGAAACATGATCTCGAGGTTGACCATACTTCCCTCCTCACAGGAACTGCATCCTGACATGAAGTTACTTCTTTTTTAGATCAATACTCAGAGCAACCCATATCCATTTAGTAGAAGCTAGGTAAACAGGACTAGGAGAAGTGAATTCAAAAGGAAAAATATAAAAACGAACTACAAGGTGAGAACACC
Source organism: Triticum aestivum (assembly GCF_018294505.1). Lineage (NCBI taxonomy): Eukaryota > Viridiplantae > Streptophyta > Magnoliopsida > Poales > Poaceae > Triticum > Triticum aestivum. The sequence continues at coordinate 320,965,045 of NC_057812.1, forward strand.
CACTTCCTACATCAAGCTAAAAACGAAAGCACTAGGATGATTAAGACTCTTCTTATTACACATCAAAGAACGCGAGGCTGAGAAACAAAAACTACAACATATACACATCGAAGAACACAAGGCTAAACGAAAGTAATTGAAATGGTGTTACTTACCAAAGCTCATTTTACAGGTTCAGTGCAGCTCCTCTTTGACTTGCCATGCTCCTTGAAGATGTCCCAAATATCCCGTCTTTGGTCTTCATTGCTCCTCTACATGTTCGCACTCGTGGTTTTAAAATCTCAACATGACAAGAAAAATATAGTAGTAATACTCACGCATCTTGTCTGCAACATTAAAGCACTCGTCTGCCATGTTAGAGCATCTCCAACAGAAGCGCAACGCGCGGCGCTTTAAAAAAGCATTTATACTGCTGAGATCGAGAAGTAGAGATAGAGTAGAGACTAGAGAGTAGAGACATAGATAGTTCTCAACATAGATATAGCATATAGATAGATAAAAAATAGATAGTTCAACTACTCCTCCTTGTCCGACTCCTCCTTGGTGATGTCCTCCTCCGATGTCTCAAGTAGGCGTGAAGATACCGATTGTCGTCGGATTCCCAGGGCGACACTGCTCCTAGCCTCATGTTGAATTGAACGTCCGCTTTTCGCTACACTTGTCCTCACGATAGGCTGCTTGCTCTGCCCTCCTCTTCTCCCTCTCAGCCCTCCTTTCCGCGTAGAACTCGCGCTCGTTGATGATGTGCGGGAAGCGTTGGCGCCACAGCGCCATAGCTTCCTCGTCCAACTCGGTGATGCCGAGACGGTGCTCCCGCCTTTGGTTGTCACGACGATCCTCGTCGGTGATAAGTCGCTGCAGAGGCGTGAGCTCCTGCGCTCGCTCCCGCGTCGGCACGTTGGGGAAGTTCAATGTTCTATGAGGCCACTGGAGGCTCCACGCCGCCGCTTCGTACGCGCGGGCGGACTCGTTGGCGGTGTCAAAATTGCCGAGTTCGAGGCGCATCCCGCAAAACCGGATCTCGGCGGAGAAGCCACCGGAGGGGCGTGTGCAAATGTCGTGGTATCCCCAAGTTTCCCAGTGATGCGGCGGCATGGTGGCGCGGCGGCGGCGAGGCGAGAAAGAGCGGGGAGAGAGCGGTGGCGGGGCGCAGAGCGTGCAAAGAGCGGTGATGAGGCACAAAGCGGGGAGAGAGTGGTGGCAAGGCACAGAGCGGTGGGAGGGCGTTGGATTTTATAAAGCACGCCGGACGCCGCGCGACAAAACTAGCGCGCGCCCGACCACTTTTTCCCCCGTGCGCGTGATCCTTTCCCGACGTCCCTGCTATCTCTACTCTCTTCTCTACTGTTATATTTATTTTATATTTAATATTTATCTCTACTCTCTTCTCTATTGTTATATTTATTTATATTTCATATTTATCTCTACTTCTCTACTCTCTACTCTTTTTTTCTTAAAAAAACAGAGTTGGTGATGATGGTGTGCCTGCCATCCTGCAATATAGGTCGTCCAATTTATATCTGACGGATAGGAAGGAAACTATGTCAATTTTGTAGAAAGATACCCACACCCCTCTCCAGATTTGCAAATAAGGCCTTCCCTCGTTCATCCTTTTCTCCTACAAGATAAACTACTCATACAAATGCATCTTGATGTTCCGTGCAACACATGGGCATCTTGCTAGTTCTAAAAAACTTTCCATCATTTGCCACACTACTGGTTGCAGATGAAGAGCCTACCCAAGCACAACGCGATACATGAGCGACACACAATTACAAGCTGATAATCTATTGGACAATGGAGACTATAACCAATTCGTTTTACGGGAACAATAGAAACCAGGAAATTTGAAGGGTAGGTATGAACAAAATTGGAACTGAACATGTACTGCTAAGTGATTCAATACACACATTACCAATCGAGGAGGAGAATGATGGTCGCGGCGGCCTATGTGCATCATGGTCGGCAACGGGAGTCAGTTCATTGTCCACGATGGTGGTGCTTCTGCGCTTAGCGTCTTCCTCCGGGAACCAGATCTGAGACCGTGGAATACGGTGCCGGGGAAGAGGCTTCCTGTACGACGACGATGATGGACCGGCTCTAGTGCAGCGTACAAGGTCGTCGATGAGGCCGATGCACTACGATGGACGAGTGTGCCGATGGAGAGGGGAAGGAGCACGAAGGATGCAGTGCCGTGGAGAATTCTATTTTGCTATGGGGATAGAAAATGGGGAGTATTCAGGTGTACTACTATGGGTGCCGGGGTGGGGTTGGCTGGGTAGGGTGAACCTGAAGTTACAAAAACAGTCCCCTACCAAGCGTCATCCGTAGGCTGCTCCGAAGGCTATGATGGTAACTTCGCACTGCTCGAATCAGGGTCACGGGAGATTTTCCCGCCGACCTGAAAATTTTGTGACACTGAACTCCCCGTGTGGCGTGTTGGGTGATTGGGCTAAGGAAATAGCGATTAGTACTTGTAACTACTAGTACTCCCTCCGATTTTATTAAATCTGCATATTAGGTTTGACCAAAGTCAAACTTCCTAAAGTTTGACCAAGTTTATAGAAAAATATAAACATTTACCATAACAAATATGTATGATGTGAAAGTACATTCAATAATGAATCTAATGGTATTTATTTGTTATTGTATATGTTAACATTTTTTGTTATAAACTTTCTGAGAGTTTACAAAACTTGACTTTGACCAATGCTAATACACGGACTTAAATAAAAATGGAGGGAGTACACATTTGTTTTCTTAGTATCTAGTGAATTAATCATTTGTTGTAATTGTGAAATAAATATATTAGGCTACTGACTTCGAATGTAATGGTCTATACAATTCAATAGTTACAATCATTGTTGAATTCCAAGATGTATACGAGGTCTATAGTACTTCACAATATGCTCAAACTCGCATAATCCCAATCAAATGAGAATCTAAATGCATTTCATAGTTATTACTTTGTAGGATGCAACAAAACCAACCATAACTCTACATCATCCATTATAAAAGCAACATTTTGAACACATCCCAATGTGTGAATGAAACGTGTAGAGAGAGCTTGCGAAGATGGAGCAGATAGGGCGGTAAAGATTGTGTGTATGTGGACAAGAGAGTAGGAGACAAACCTAACGAGAGAGAGAGAGAGAGAGAGAGAGAGAGAGAAAGAGAGGAATAAGTTAGGTCTGTGAGAAATATGGAGACATGTAATATACGTGATATGTGTGTGCATCCGGATTATGTAGACGTGGAAGGAGAAGAGACAACAGATTTGATGAGAGAGCTAGAAAAACATGGACGAGAGGGGAAGGATCTCCTGGGTTGAGGGATTGATAATTTTGTGCGGGAGAGAGAGGGATTGGTAATTTTGTGTGGGAGAGAGGGGGGACGAGTCAGTTAGCCGTCATCACATCATCCTGCTTCCAAATGACCCCGCATTATCTAGTGTAGCGTGGTCGCCGTCTTCGATCTCCTCGATGCCCTATTTGACGATTGAGGTGTTGTGCATGCTGGGTTGTAGAGAAGCACAAGCGAGAGTGGTCTCCATATAGCCTTGGATGGGGATGAATTGTGTTCTCGGGGGAGGGGGAGTGTGTGTGTGTGGTGTGTGTGTGTGCGTGTGTGTGTGTGTGTGTGTGTGTGTGAGGTATTGAGAAAAATCAAACCTATGGAGAGAAATGTGTGTGTATGTGACGGAAAGCTACATGCTAAATAGGGTTTTCACGAAGAGATTGTGCATGCGAGATAGATAGCAATGTGCGGGCCTTGAGGTGGGCCGGGGCCGGGTGAGGGTGTGAAAATGTGTGCGTTGATGCATGTGTTACATGCGATCGTGTGAGGGACAGACGAATCGAGAGAGATGGTTGTTGTGTCACGGATGCTGCTCTCTCTCTCTCTCTCACACACACACAAGTACAAATAGAAGACCGTTCTATCATGTATACACAATGTATCGGCATCTGTCTATGTCTCACACATGCATGATCATTTGCACATTCACACCTCTCTATGTCTCTATCACACGCACACCGTCTCCATAGTTCCCTTCCGCCACAACACACATATGGACACATACACACCGTCGGTGTCCTGGGAACGGGGGTCCCTAGACTTGCCTGCCTGCGGCCCATGGCATGGCTCCACCAGTGGCCCTGTATGGCCCATCATCATCAGCGAACATTCAAGCCCCTCGCGAGGGCCAAGCCTCGCGAAGCGGATGACACAGGACCTCCTCGGGGGTGGCCTCACTAGACTGGCTCGCGAGGGGCGGAGAGATCAAGGCGAGGGGCACCTCGCGAGGTCCCTGTGACACAAGCCATGATAACTGAGGCCAGGCGGGCGCCAGCGCGCGCAGTGTACTCATTTCCTCTTTGGTGCTAAAGAGGCAAGCACAGACGAGGAGTCCCGAGGCATCAGGCAAAGGTTACCATATCGGTGCAACAAGACCAAGACTAGCAGGACGGCAGGACAGAGGTCACCGTGGAGCCCCGGACGGCGTCACCACCAGAGCCTTTGGCAGGAGAAGACCACCTTTTGCCAAGATAACTTGTACTAGTTGTCTCCCTTCAAATTTGGCCGTTGTTGGATCCCTTCCCGCCTTCATTTGGGAAGAGGACCATGGCCTCTATAAATAGGACTAGCCACCACTAGGGAGACGGATCGGGGATCGGATCCATTCCATCCTCAACCACACAAGCTCACCGAGCTCAAGGACTCCTCTCCTCAAGAGGCTGTTCTTCCCTTGTACTCATTCATCATTAGCCCAAGAGGCAATCCACCACACCACACTGGGGTAGGGTATCACACCACATCGATGGCCCGAACCACTATAAACTCTGTGTCCTTTGTTCTGCAAGTTCGACGTGCTGAGCTTTGAGATCGTGGTGAGAGCGTGAGCTAGGAGGAGGAGAGATCTTCGTGCGCACCCCAGAGTTCGAACCTCAAGGGTTTTGCCAGAACCCAAAATTCGACATATGGCGTGCCAGGTAGGGGTGCGCTGAAGCTTTCCTTCCGTTGATCCATGTTCCACCGCCTCACCACATCCATGGCAAGCGCGCGTCGAGCCCGTGCCGAGCGCCGGGCCGCCCTCGCCTCCCTTGTCGCTCAGACGGCCCCTGTCGGCAGGCCTCCCCATCGTTCTCCGTCACCTGTTGCCAATGCCACTACCGGCCCGACAGCAAATGAGTAGCAAGCATCCTCACTACACCCCTCCGTGCGGTGAGATGGCCGCACCGCCACCCCGCCGCTGACTCCGGCCGGCTCATCGTCCCATGCTTGTCGCGCGCCCACCGATGCGCAGGCCGGGTTGCTCATGGTGCGCGAGCTCCTGTGCTACCGCCCGGTCAACGTCCTCTACGAGGACTGGCTGGACCGCATCGCCGAGCTTGTCAGCGCCGCTGGGGGCTCTCCTGCACCATCCCTCTCATTGCCTCGCCCGCCTCTGGCTGCGGGAGACATAGCTCACGGAGCGCCTCCGCCGCCTCTGCATCAAGATGGCGCCCTCACGCCGAGATGCGCAGCTCACGGAGCGCCACCGCCTCCTCCACATCAAGACGGTGTCCTCGCCCCAAGACGCACTGTCCCGCGGCGTGATCCGCCATGCCGTGTGCCCGCACACGAAGAAGGAAGCTGCCAGGAGGTCCCTCGACCGCGAGAAAATGCTCCAGCGCTCCCGGCACCACCATGACAAGACCGCGTGCCGCCTGCGGCAGCGGTGCACGGACATCAAGGGCAGGCTCCACCCTTGCAGAGGGCCCTGGTGGCCACAACAGGCTGCCATGCCTTCACTGCCGAGATGCGCACCTTTGTTTGGACAGGCAAGTTCAAGCCGGACCTGCCTCCGTGCTCTGACGGCACCCCCGACCCTGTGGAATTCCTGCAGCTCTACGAGCTTAGCATCGAGGCGGCCAACGGAGATGAAAAAGTCATGGCGAACTGGTTTCCCATGGCTCTCAAGGATGGTGCTCGCCCATGGCTCCTGAACCTTCCCGCGGGATCAATCTCCTCCTGGGGTGAGATGCGCGACCGCTTCATCGCCAACTTCTAGGGCACTCGCAACCGTCCTCCGGCCGCGGGTGACCTACGCCGCATCAAGCAACAGCAGGGAGAGACCCTGCAGAAGTACATCCAGCGCTTCAACAACGTTCGCCTCAAGATCCCCAAGGTGACGGACGAGGCCATCATCTTAGCGTTTTCCGATGGCGTCTGTGACGTCAAGATGAAGGAGGAGCTCGCCATCAACGAGGACCTATGCATGACTCTGGAGCTGTTCAACATGGTGACCAAGTGCGCAATAGCTGAGGAAGGGCGCCTTTCCCTCCTCGAGCTCCTAGCTGTCGACCCAGAAGAAACGAAAGCCAAGGTCAAGGACGTGAAGCGCAAGGGAGTAGCCGTGCTCGCGGCGGAGCCGGACACGAAGCGTAGCCGGGACCACCCCGAGTCGTCCAAGAGCAGACGTCCATTCTGCGCCTTCCACAACGTACACAACCACAACACCAACGACTCTCAAGAGCTCGGGCCATCCGAGATGGACGCTTCGGTCGATGTCCCGAGGGCAACGGACGGGGCTATGACCGAGGAGGAGGACAAAGTGGAGGACGCTGGGACGACCGCGGCCCTCGCCAGGAGTGGCGCGACCGGCCTCATGAGGACCACTGGCAGGAGCAGCCTCGTGAGGGTGCCTGGCGCGACCAGCCTCGCGAGGACCGTCCTCAGGGCAATCCTGGCCTCCCTCTGCTGCCGCCACCACGAAGAAGGAAAGACGACCACCATCAGGACGAGGGGGCTGGGGGCTTCCAGGAGCCACGCGCCATCGCTTGCATCTTGGGCGGTGCTCAGGCCCTGGCTTCCCAATGCATCTTCAAGCAGTTCTCTCGCGAGGTGAATGCCGCCCTCCCCAGGCTCGAGGCCACGTGCCCGCTCAGGTGGTCCAAGTACGCCATCACCTTCAGCTCGGCGGACCATCTCAAATGCGCAGCGACCGCCGGTGTCCTCCCGATGCTCTATTCACCCGTCATCAGCAATGTCCAAGTCACCAAGACCCACATCGATGGCGGCGCGGGGCTCAGTGTCCTAACCGTCGAGACGTTTGACAACCTTCAAGTGCCCAATTATCAGCTACAGCCTACCAAGCCCTTCTCAGGAGTGATCGACGGCCCCCCCCCCCCCCCCCCGATTGGGCAAGTTCGTCTCCCTGTCACCTTCGGCCAGCGCGACAACTACCACACCGAGCTCATCGACTTTGACGTCGCCCACATCCGTCTGCCGTATAGTGCCATCCTCGGGTACCCAGCATTACCCAAGTTCATGGCAGTGACCCACCATGGCTACAACGTCCTCAAGATGCCAGGAAGCAGGGGAATCATCACAGTCCCCTGCGAAGAAAGAGATGGGGTGTGCTCCCTCGAGCGTGCCTTCCAAGCCGCGACAATCAAAGACCCTGACAGCGAGGGCACGCAGTACCCTTCTGAGGCCATCCCCAAGAAGAAGCAGCTACTCTGCACAGGGCCTTAGGGGATCAGTGTCTCTAACAGCGCCGCCTCAGGATCAGCGCCCGCGCCTGGGGCGCCTCCCTCCCTCGGATAGGAAGGCGCACCCGGCGCCCTCCTCGGGTGAGGCTCGGGGCTCTCTTCTGGAGGGCCTCAAACCTGGCCGACATCACGAGGGAGGCGCTCGGGAACCACATGGAGGCGTGCTTTGCGGCACGTTTCCCTCAGGAGGGCATCGGGCGAGGAGCGCCCGACGCTCAGGAGTTCATCGTTAAGGCCACCCAGGAGCTTCAAGAAGCAAGGGCGATGCGCGGCAACCACCACCCACCTGGTGCAGCTCCCCATCCAAGCGTGAATGGCGGGTTGCGCATCTGCATCGACATCCCTGGTCTCAACAGGGCCGCATCTCAGGAGCGCTTCTGGCCTTCGCACGTTGGACAGTGCGAGGGTCCACCTCACAGCTATGTTCGCATACCGTTTGGCCTACCGAGCATGGTAGCCGCCTTCCAGCGCAACCTATGGAGCATCCTGGCAACTCAGGAGGCCCGGCATCATGCGGTCCTGGCGGAGATGGAAATGGTCCTCAAGGAACCACCTGAGTCCCTAGAGCCTCCTGAGGCTCAGGGTCTTGGCGACTCATGAGGAGCGACTTCTTCAGCGCGCGCCCTCAGCTACCCCAACACTCCTTCGACAAAGAAACCAGGTGACATTTTCCAAGTTCATTCAGCTGGGAGCGCCCCTCGGGCTGCATTATTCCCAGGTCGCATGGGCCTGTCCCTGCGGCGTGTATCCTTCTACATTTTTAGCTTATCCTACTGGGGGCGCCCCTCGGGCTGCATCATCCCCAGGCCGCTCTGGTCCGTCCCACTGGCATGTATCATTCTCGCATCTATCTAAGCTAGTTCGCTTCCTCTCATGCGTCACCCATGGTTATCACTTGCTTGATTGTCACCCACCACGGGAGCCCTGTGTCGATCGTGTTTCTTCAGGATCCTTCACATGAGAAGACTAGGCACGACGCCTGTGCTTGGGTCCATCCCTGCAGCGTCGATAAACCCAACGGTTGAGCTCTGTCTGGCGGGCCGGCCCCATTCAAGTCACCTCCTGGTGTCGTTGGTGCTTGGCCTTCTCATGCGATAACGTCAGGAGATTCGCTCGGCGCAGGTTGCCTAACCATCTCGCAGGACCACCACAGTCATCAAGAGCCAAGACCAAGTGCAACCCGCCTTGAGGTAGGGCCTCGTGAGTCCCGCGCTGTCTCACGAGTGCCCAGACACACCTCGTCCAGCCCTGCCGTGCAAGCCACGTGTCAGGGCGGGGCTGTACACGTCCCGGGGGCTCCACTCAAAGGGAGCCCCCACCCACGCACCAGTGGAAGCACCATGCTCCGCGCTGAGAGTCGACACGGCCGAGGAGCGGCTATGCCCGTGCAAGTACGTACGCACTATGCTCCACGCTGGTGATAAACAACTGAGGGCAGCCCAATGGCCATATCAACCTCAAGGAGCCTCCGAGCTCAGTGTCTGGCCTCATCACAACACCTCCCCTTAGGAGAGTCGCACGAGGGGGCTGGGCATGGGGGCTGCGCTTGGGTCACACCCAAGCGTACGCCACCCTGCCAGGTTCCTCGGACCTGGTCGTCGCGCCCCCCTCCTGAGCGGAGCCTCGGCGAGGGAAAAGGTATGAAGGTCGTTTGAGCGTCAAGGGGACTCCTGAGCATCGCGACTCAGGAGCCTAACTGGCCACATAGCCCCTCACCCCTTGGTCTCGTCCTGGTGATCCAGACGACCCAGCGGCGGCTGAGGTATGCGCGAGGTCGGGCCCTGCTGACGTAGAACACTAGGCCTACTCCTGCATCTCCTTTCTGTAAGTTGTTTGCGCATCAAGGGGGACTCCTGAGCATCGTGCCTCAGGAGCCTAACTATCCACGTAGCCCCTCACCCCTTGGTCTCGTCCTGGTGATCCGGATGACCCAACAGCAACTGAGGTATGCGCGGGGTCGGGCCCTGCTGACATAGAACATGAAGCAAATAGGAAGGAAATCGCGGAACTCAAATGAATATTACAAAACATATTGCTCTTTAAATACCAAACACAAGTTTAACACCTCCACGAGGCATGGTACGTATTGCTGAAGCAAAGCGGGGAAAGGAGTCACCAGCAAGTCATCTCATCATCCCTGCACGCCGCTGTCGCTTGCAAGAGGCGCCCCTTCGACAGTGATGCCCTCACCTGAGCCCCCCGCTGGAGTTGTAGGTTCAGTAGCACCACCAGTTGAGGGCACATGGTCGAAGGTGTGGAACTTCTTCAGCAAAGCCTCCACCTGGCCCTTCACGGCTTTGGCAGTAGCTGCGCAGCGCTCGTCATCCACAGGCTCCAGTAGCTCGTCAAGGTTGGTGTCAGGATCACGAAGATATAGATGGCTGAAGACGCATGTCAGCGCGGCTGGGGAAAGCGTGCGGGCTTCCCCCTCCACCAAGGGGCCAATCCGTCCACGACATCCTCAAGCTCCGCGACCAAATGAGGAAGCAGCTGGGTGGGGCCCTCGTCGGCTGTCGCCAGTGGCTCCTCCATGCCCTTCTCATCGAGTGCCCGCAGCGCCACACGGGACCTCTCCTCAAGGGACTTGAAGGCCACACGGTCCTCAACCAGGACCTTTGCCTTGATTTCCAGCTCGGCTTTCTCTGCCTTCATCTTTTGCTCCAGCTTCCCCAGCTAGCTACGCTCCGCGGCCTGCGCCATCGCCAGCTGCTCCAGCTCGGTGTCATGACCCCTGACGACGTCCTCTCGGGCCTTCGTCTTATCCTACTCCGCCTTGCGGTCGCAGGCTTCGGTCACATGCTCGTTGCGCACGGTCTCCACCTCGGCCTCTAGCGACTAACAGCGATCCTAGGCGGCCCCGGCATCCTTCAGCGCCACCTCACGAGCAGCCACGTCTTGGGCGACTGCCTGCTTATCCTTCTCGGAGGCCGCTGTAGCCTGGCTCAATGCCGCCCGGACGGACACATCGAAGTGAAGCCAGCCAGGTATCAGCTCCAGGCGCCCGATCGCTAGGTGATGGTCAGTGCCTTGAAGATCCTCTCGCAGCAGGGTCAGTGTAGAGAGAGCATGCTCCAGGACATCAGGGGAGGCGAAAGGATCCGGGGTCAGCAGTGCGGAGGAAGGAGGAGGAGACAATGTCGTCACCATAGCCTGAGAGGCTAGGAGCTCCTGAACTTGGGGGACCCCAGCAACCAAGCCGGACATCGGCACCTCCGGAGCCAGTGGGGCTACGGGGGCTGCCTCCTCCGGAGGATTCTCCCCAAGTCTCGCGGGGACGATCGGCTCGGGGAAGCGCGAGCGCCGTCACCGCCCTTCCCCACGGAGAATGGAGCAGCCCGAGATTTCTTGGACGCCATTGGCGGCAGGCTTGAAGGAGGATCCGGGCAGATCTGGAATCTCTGGAAGCAAGGAGCAAGAAAGGTGATCTGTAGCAAGGCGTTGGAGAGCAATGAAGGCAAATACAGCCTGCGCTAGCCTTTTGTCAATCGGGCAGTTGCCGAGGCAGCGTGGGGAAGCGAAGACGCCCATGTCCCATAAATTGCCACACGTCAACTGAGGCTGCAGGATATTGAGGCCCGCGGTGCTCCGCACTTGCCCCTTGGCTTTGCCTTGAAGCCAAGTCCGAGTGCGCCATGGACCTGGGGGCTACTGTTGGCATCCTGGGAATGGGGGTCCCCAGACTTCCCTCCCTGCGGCCCACGGCGTGGCTCCGCCAGCGGCCCTGTACGGCCCATCCTCATCAGCAAACATTCAAGACCCTCGCGAGGGGCCAAGCCTCGCGAGGTGGACGACACAGGATCTCCTCGGGGACGGCCTCACCAGGCTGGCTCACGAGGGACGGATAGATCAAGGCGAGGGGCACCTCGCGAGGTCCTTGATGCAAGCCATGACGACCGAGGCCAGGCGGGTGCCAGCGCGTACAGTGTACTCATTTCCTCTTTGGTGCTAAAGAGGCAAGCACAGGTGAGGAGTCCGGAGGCATCAGGCAAAGGTTTCCATATCGGTGCAACAAGACCAAGACCAGCAGGACGGCAGGACGGAGGTCACCGTGGAGCCCCGAACAACCTCACCACCAGAGCCTTTGGCAGGCGAAGACCACCTTTTGTCAGGATAACTTGTACTAGTTGTCTCCCTTCAAATTAGGCCGTCATTGGATCCCTTCCGCCTTCATTTGGGAAGAGGACCATGGCCTCTATAAATAGGACTAGCCACCACCAGGGAGACGGATCGGGGATCAGATCCATTCCATCCTCAACCACACAAGCTCACCGAGCTCAAGGACTCCTCTCCTCAGGAGGCTGTCTTCCCCTGTACTCCTTCATCCTCAGCCCAAGAGGCAATCCACCACACCACACTAGAGTAGGGTACTACACCACATCGGTGGCCCGAACCAGTATAAACCCTGTGTCCTTTGTTTGCGAGTTCGATGTGCTGAGCTTTGAGATCGTGGTGAGAGCATGAGATAGGAGGGAGGAGAGATCTTAGTGCACACCCCAGAGTTTGAACCTCAAGGGTTTTGCCGGAACCCGAAATCCGACACACACGTTCTCTCTCAGTCACACACACAAAATCAGTATTAAAAAAGTAGGGCACACTTAAAATATCCAAATCCAAATAAACACGAACTGGAGCTAAACTCAAATATATGGAAAATATTGTAGCGTCAAGAACTTTTCCAGGAAAAAAAGTTGAGTAATATTTGGGGATTGTTTTCGCACACACAAAAATGTTCGGTGGATGTCCTTCGAGCGCGACACGGTGACGCACCGTTCGATCGACCGCGCGGCCGCGGTTCACGCGCTTGCACAGGATTCCATCTCGTGGATGTGGTAACTAATATAAGCGCTGCCTCAGTCTAATGTTTACGTGTACTAGTACGGTTTTCTTTTAAGTTTGACCAACCCTATGTAAAACTAAACTAAGCTCCCATACACGCACTCATCAATATGCCGCAGCCGCCATTGCGCATGCCGGCGCCCGTTTGCTCTGGCCAACCATTTCTCGCCCATCACCGCCATGTCGCCGTCATCCCTGTACCATGAAGCCGAAGGCTCGCCCGATCACGTCGTCTCTAGTCCCTCCTCGTGATGCCGCCGCGCTGTCAAGCACGCGAGCAGCTGGTGGAGCCGCGTCTATGCACAAAGCGTACAAAGAGGAGGACGAGTGCGTGCTCCAGCACGCCGGCGAGGAGGAACTAGTGTGTCTTTGTCGGCTCCACCCCCGCGGAGGAGGCACACATGGTGGTTGTCGTGGCGGAAGCCGGTCGTGCCCGTGCCGAGCCCGCAAACCGGGTGCGGATGCCGAATCTACCTTCGAGACCTTGAATGCCACGTGGATCCTACAATCTGAAGGAGCAATTTGGGTCAGTCTACTCTTGTGAGACATTGGATGCAACAGGGATGGCTAGAAGGGCTTCTTCATCCTCCGAAATTGATGCACTGTTCATCTTCTTGGCCCGCCACATGCCTAACCGCCTACTGCCGCTGCCCCGCCCTCCCCTGAACCACCTACCACCACCATGCTCCCCCCACCTCCGCCATCCGTTTAACCCCGGGCACGATCTATTTTTTCCGGTGAACTGCATTCCACACCCAACACTCATAAGATAGATCATGGGTACCCTACCACCCTAATATAGATACCGAGTTAGCTTCTTTGCCTTCTTCTTCCTTCGCTCCATCGAACTTCTTTCACAAATTGACTGACCCAAATTATACTACCAGTACAAATGTATTAAGTACAGTAGGAACATGAAGATATGAGCAGTAGTACCAACTGCAAGAAGAACAGTAGTAAGACATAGTACTAGTACTAGTGTACGTACTAAAGAGTTCAAATAGCGAGAAAGAACATAAAGTTCAAATAACGAGAAAGAACATAAACATAGTTCTGCTGGGGGCTCAGCACAACACACCCCTAAAATAAAACTAAGCAACTAGTCCGCTTGACACTGTAGCAGAACCAGCATGAGCGACGACACTGCCACCATACTCGGAGTCTGAGTCCACGTCCTCGACTTCGTCCTCATCCCTCTTCCTCTTCCTCTTCACCGCCGCTTCTTTGCATGAACCGTCCACTAGGATCTGCTTCTTCATCCAACCATTGTAGATATTTAAACAAAGGTAGGCATCCATTGCTGCGTATAGAATGTGATCTTCATGTATTGTCTTCGACTCCCATGCATGATGAAACTCGTGGTGAGGTTTCTTCAATTTAGCGTACAAAGGATCAATCATCGCTACTGCCAGGGTCAACATTGAAGGCTGAGAAGAGGACACCAGGCTTGCCTTCTGGAGATTGAAGGGCTGGCCTACAACGAGGCCTATCCGACCCAGGACATCCCTGTCATTCCTAAAGTCCACAGTAATGAATTTCTCTCTTTCGTCCTTGAGGAAGTTCTTAAAATCCTGGCACTCAACGTCGGCATGGCATATGTGGTAGACCAAGCACACGTTATGTACGCAAACCTGGATCATGGCGGGCTTCTTCTTCTCTGCCTCCTTTAGAATCTTCTCGCTTTCCAGGACACTGGTGTACTCAACATCTAGCCCAGCGACCCACTCATCCTTTGAACTGTTGAACATGTGTAGGAAGCGAGCAAGGCATGCTTTCACCGTCGCGGATCCATGGGTGTAGATGACGATGAACTCATCGCTGATGACGGCTCTAACCTGGTACTCAGCGGCGACCATGGAGATTTGGGAGGCCATGGATTTGGGAGGAGGGTTATGAGAAGTTGAACTGGTGTAATGTGAAAGGACGGGACGACTGGGAGTGAACTATTGTAAGGTAGAAGACGGGGACAAGTAGGGCGTGCGAACGGTGTGGGGTTGTTGGCTTAATCAGGGGATAAACAGCTGCAATCCCCCTAAGAGATCTCGAGTACTATGCGGGACCCACTAGATGTCATGTCTACTAGACCCATATCCCAGGCCTGACGGTATAGCTTCTGCCTATTCGCACGCCATGTCGGTGCATGGATGTAACTTCACCTAATTCCCTCAACCGTTGTGCCTCCCATGACCTTCGCCTCCCTCGCGTGGTCGCACCCTTTGAGACTTCGACCGGCTATAAATGAGCAATTTTTTTGCCTACTCCACATGCATGATACTCCCTCCGGTCCTTTTTACTTCCGTCAACCGTTTGCAAAGTTTTTGACCAAATTTATACTAAAAATATCAATAACTACAATATTGATTATAATGAGTATAAAAACTACGTTTTATAATGAGTATAAAAATATTGATTTGACATTGTGAATGCTGATGTACATTTTCTATAAGTTTGGTCAAAGTAGAGGTACATTGACTTTAGATAAAACTTAACTCAATGCAGACTAGTTCCTCCGTCCAGGTGCGTGCCATGTCCTATCTAGTCATCACAACAAGGTTAGCTATTAGAGTACTACTACCTCCCTTCTAGTTTAAAGGCCTCGATTCAAAATTTACACCTACTCTTACCAAGATAGAGGTGGTGGAATAGTTTTTGTAGTGGTTTCTAGAGTCTGGACTCAATCTTCAGGAACCTTCACCGCCGCCGGCAAGAATGCAAGGAGATGAACCAGAGGTGGGTAAATATCTGCTATACCTCCGGTGGCAAGGCCATGTCTCTATGCACACACATCTTAGCCGTTGGTTCCAAGTAGATCGAACGGCTCACGTTGTCCAGAGCCAGACATACCATCACCACCAATGGAGATTTTTATAGGAGTGGTCGTGCATGCATGTGGTGTAATTAATGCATCGGTTTACACAAATTTTTGAGAAAAATGAGAGTACTAATTAAGTACTTTTGCAAACTACGGAATTAATTCCACCATTCATCATCTACCTTGGTTGAAGAGATTTTCAAATTAAGCCCTATAAACCGGAAAGGAGGGAGTCCCACATTACCACCACTATGGCCAGCCTAAATCATCGCATGCAATAATTTAGTGCACCTTGAAATCTGAACGCCTGCTTGACT
The DNA here is from genome assembly GCF_018294505.1 of Triticum aestivum. Classification (NCBI taxonomy): domain Eukaryota; kingdom Viridiplantae; phylum Streptophyta; class Magnoliopsida; order Poales; family Poaceae; genus Triticum; species Triticum aestivum. The sequence goes on from NC_057812.1 coordinate 320,980,545, forward strand.
CTCCTTCTCCCTCCAGCAGTCTCACCACTCCACCCGTGTGGAATTTTTTTGCATGCATGACTCTCCTCCCCCGCGCTCGTCCAATCTGTTGTGACCAGCAATATTTCCACCCCTTCCCTCACCCGTAATTTACTCCAACAAATATGCCCACGTAACTGCTTCAGTTACATAACTGTAGGTGCATTGGGTCAGTGACATGTGGGCCCAACAGGCATCTGGCCCGCATGTCAGTGACACAACTGGACCTGCAGTTAAGTTAGTGAAGCTCAGTCCATATATTACATAAGTGTGCCATTGCTCGCTATAAATACTGCGCCTTCCACGGCATTCGGAAGAACGCTATATCCTCCCCCTCCCTCTCACATCGACCACCATGGCATCCCCCTCCCAAGCCCTAGGCGCCCCTTGCTGCACTGCGCGGACGGTCACGCGTCGCCGTTCCGTTCTTCGCCGCCACTAGTCGAGGAGGACGCGTTGTTGTTCCATTCCTCGCCGCCACTAGTCGAGGAGGATGCGTCGGCGTTCCACTCCTCATCGTGACGCGTCGAGGTGGACGCGTCAGCGTTCACAATCTCGCCAGCATGCACGTTGGAGGACGCGTCGGCTCCCCACTAAAGGAGAACGCCGCGCCGCCCACCAAGCCCCCCAGCCTTGAGGAGCTTTGGAAAGAAATGAATGTTGCCTTGTGGGAGGCTTTGCCTCCGGCAGAGCGCGCCAAAATAGAGGCAGAGAAGAAGGCCGATGAAGAGAAGCGCGCCGCGGGGCAAGCTGCCTGGCAGGACTATGTCGCGTTCGAGAGAGTCACGCAATTGGCTCTTTGGCAGAAGGCTCGTGCGAGGGTCGTGAGGGTGGCGGAGGATGCCCGTGCCAAAGCCCTGAGTGCGGTCGGGCCCAAGCGCCTCGTCTACGCTTGGCGGTGCGTGGACCGGGTGCATGCTTCCAGCAAGGAGGAGTACCTGTTGGCGCTGGATCACCACACCGGTCAGTTCGCGCTCGCCCGCAGGCAAGGCGCCAATCAGCACCTCGCGAGTTGCGAGGCTGAGGAAGAGGCATTGTGTCGGTGCGCTGGGAAACTGCTGCACACCAGGGCACTCGTGGCGCGCTGCAAGTGCTCCTGCGAGCGCCGTGGCTTTTATTAGGAATATAATTTAGTTTCGTAAGGCTTTCTCATTAGTTTTGGGACCAAATGATAAATCCCGAACATTCGGGAATTATTAGCGTCCTTAATTAAGTATGTAAAAGGAAAAGTTTGGAAACCTTGTCTATCTGTATGCATTTTGTAAGTACGTGCATATAGAACAAACTTTACTATATACTATTGTCGGCGTTCTAGGAACGGGGGTCCCTAGACTTGGCTGCATGCGGCCCATGGCGTGGCTTTGCTGGCAGGCCTGTATGACCCATCTTCATCAACAAGGAATCAAGACCCTCGCGAGGGGCCAAGCCTCGTGAGGCGGACGACACAAGAGCTCCTCAGGAGCAGCCTCATCAGGCCGGCTCGTGAGTGGCGGAGAGTTCAAGGTCGGGCAAACCTCGCGAGGTGCTCGTGACGTAAGCCATGACGATCGAGACCAGGCGGGTGCCAGCGCGCGCAGCGTCCTTGTTTCCTATTTGGTTCTAGGGGCAAGCACATGCGCGGAATACCGATGCATCAAGCAAAGGTTTCCATATTGGTGCAACGAGACCAAGACCAAAAGGACGACAAGACGGAAGTCACCATGGAGCCCAGGGCGGCGTCACCACCAGAGCCTTTGGCAAGCGAAGACCACCTTTTGTTAGGATAGCTTGTACTAGTTGTCCCCTTTCAAATTGGCCGTTGTTGGCTTCTTCCCGCTCAATATTTGGGGAGAGGACTAGGGCCTCTATAAATAGGACTAGCCACCACCATAGGCGGGGGAGAATCCAAGATCATCCTCAGCCACACAAGGGCACCAAGCACAAGAACACCTCAACCTGAACCAGTATTAGGGTATCCACCACCACCACACTGGAGTAGGGTATTACACCACAACGGTGGCCCGAACCAGTATAAATCTCGTGTTCTTTGTGTTGCGAGTTCGTTGATTTAGTTCATGAGATCTAGGCTAAGTTAGGACGCGGATCGATAGGGGGGAGATCTTCACGCGCACTCCAGTGTTTGAACCTTAAGGGTTTTGCCGGAACCCGTGATCCGACATTTGGCGCGCCAGGTAGGGGTGCGCCGAAGCTTCCTTTTCGTCGCTCTGCACCTCGTCGCTCCATCATCTCCATGGCGGACGCACGTCGCGCCCGTGCCGAGCGCCGAGCTGCCCTCGCCACCCGCGTCGCTCAGACAGTCCCTGTCGGCGGGCCACCCCATCGCTCTCCGTCGCCTGCCGCCAACACCGCCAACAACAAGCATCCTCGCTGCACCCCTCGGTGCGACAGGACGGGTGCACCGCCACTCCATCGCTGACTCCCGTTGTTTCTTCGTCTCACGCTCGTCGTGTTCCCACGGACGCACAGGCCGTGCTCCTCATGGCGCACAAGCTCCTGTGCTACATCTCGGTCGACGACCTCTACGAGGACTGGCTTGACCACATCGCCGAGCTTGTCTGCGCTGCAGGAGGCTCCCCTGCGCTGTCCCACTCTCTGCCTTGCCCTCCGCCAGCCACGGGCGACGCAGCTCAAGAAGCTCCTCCGCCAGCTCTGCCCCAAGATGGCGCCCTAGCGCCAAGGCACGCGGCTCCGTGGCGCGACCCATCGCATCCGGCGCCCGCGCGTGAAGCAATAAGCTACCAAGAAGTCCCTCAACCGCAAGCGAATGCTTCGCCACTCCTCCCTCTACCGCGCCAGGATCGTTTGGTGCGGCAAGGCCCCGTGCCGCTGGCCGTAGCGGCGTGCGGGCGCCAAGGCCAAGCTCCACCTCCAAGGCTGGCCCCGATGACCACGGCCGGCTGCCGCGCCTTCACTCCCGAGCTGCGTAGCGTCGCCTGGCCGGGCAAGTTCAAGTCAGATCTGCCCCCTTGCTACGACAGCACCCCCGATCCTGCAGAGTTCCTGCAGCTCTACGAGCTAAGCATCAAGGCGGCCAACAGTGACGAGAAAGTCATGGAGAACTGGTTCCCCATGGCTCTCAAGGATGGCCCCCGCTCCTGGCTCCTGAACCTGCCTCCAGGCTCAATTTCCTCCTGGGACGAAATGCGCAACCGCTTCATTGCCAACTTCCAGGGCACTCGCGACCGCCTCCCGGTCACGGGTGACCTGTGCTGCATGAAGCAACAACCAGGAAAGACCCTGCGGAAGTACCTTCAGCACTTCAACAACGCGCGCATCAAATACCCAAGGTGACCGACGAGGCCATCATCTCAGCGTTCTCCGATGGTGTCCACGACGTCAAGATGAAGGAGGAGCTTGCCATCCACGAAGAGTTGTGCATGACCCTGGAGTTGTTCAACATCGCAACCAAGTGTGCAAGAGCTGAGGAGGGGTGCCTCTCCCTCCTCGAGCTCCCTGCTGCAGACCCAGAGGAGAAAAAGACCAAGGCCAAGGACGTGAAGCGCAAGGGAGCAGCCGTGCTCGCGACGGAACCAGACACCAAGCGCGGCAAAGACTAGCCCGAGTCATCCAAGGGCAGACGACCGTTCTGCGCCTTCCACAACCTGCATACCCACAACACCAGCGACTGTCAAGAGCTCAGAGACATTCGAGAAGGACGCTTCGATCGACGCCCCGAGCGCAGCGATCGGGGCTACGACCGAGGAGGAGGACGTGGTGGCGGACGTTGGGATGACCGTGGCCTGCGCCAGGAGTGGCACGACCGGTCTCGTGAGGACCGCTGGTAGGATCAGCCTCGTGAGGGCGCCTGGAGGGACCAACCTCGTGAGGATCGTCCTCAAGGCATCGCAAGCCTTCCTCCATTACCACCACCACCCAGAAGGAATGACGACCACCATCAAGACGAGGGGGTTGGGGGCTTCCAGGAGCCACGCGTTGTCGCCTGCATCTTGGGCGGAGCTCAAGCCCCAGCCTCGCAGCGTATTTTCAAATAGTTTGCCTGTGAAGTGAATGCAGTTCTCCCGAAGCTCGAGGCCACACGCCCACTTAGATGGTCCAGGTACCCCATCACGTTCAATTCAACAGATCAGCTCAAGTGTGTGGCCACTGCTGGCATCCTCCCAATGCCCTGTTCGCCAGTCATCAGCAACATGCAAGTTACCAAGACCCACATCGACGGCGGCGCAGGGCTCAATGTCCTGTCCGTTGACACGTTCGACAACCTCCAAGTGCCATATGATCAGCTTCAGCCTACCAAGCCTTTCTCAGGAGTGACCAACGGCTCTACTACTCTGATCGGGCAGGTCCGCCTCCCCGTTACCTTCGGAGAATGCAACAACTACCGCACCGAACTCATCGACTTCGACGTCACCTACATTCACCTGCCATACAATGTCATCCGCGGGTATCCAGCCCTGGCCAAGTTCATGGCGGTGACCCATCATGGCTACAATGTCCTCAAGATGCCAGGAAGCGGCAATGACCCGTGTGAAGAAAGAGACGCGGTGTGCTCCCTCGAGCGTGCCTTCCAAGCTGCAGCAATAGATGACCCCAACAGTCAGGGCGAGCACCCTCCTGAGGCCACGCCCAAGAAGAAGAAGCAGCTGTGTCATGCAGGGCCTCAAGCAAGCGGCGCCTTGTTAGGATCAGCGTCCGCGCCTGGGGCGCCTCCCTCCATTGCAAAGGGAGGCGCGCCCAGCGTCCCTCTCAGGTAGGGCTCGGGGGCTCTCTTCTGGAGGGCCTCAGACTTTGCCAGCATCACGAGGGAGGTGCTTGGGCACCACTTGGAGGCGTGCTTCGCGACACATTTCCCTCAGGAGAACACAGGGCAAGGAATGCCCACCGCTCAGGAGTTCATCACCAAGAACACTCAGGAACTGCAAGACGCGAGGGCCATGTGCGGCAACTGCTGCTCACCAGGCGCAGCTACCCATCGAGGCGAGGATGCCGGGCTGCGCGTTTGCATCGACGTTCCAGGGCTCAATTGGGCCGCCTCTCATGAGCTTCTTTGGCCTTCGCGTGTGGGACGCTGCGAGGGCCCACCTCATAGTTATGTTCGCATGCCCTTCGGTCTGCCGAGCGGGGAAGTCGCCTATCATCGCAACCTGCGGAGCATCCTGGCGACTCAGGAGGCCAGGCACCACGTGGTGCTGACGGAGATGAAGACGGTCCTCGAGGAACCCCCTGGGCCCCCAGGGCCTCCCGAGCCTCAGGGCCCTAGTGGCTCATGAGGGGAAGCCCTCTCGCCGCACGCCTTCAGCTACCTCAACTCTCCTTCATCAACAGAGCCAGTTGACATTTTCCAGAGTTCATTCAGCTAGGAGCGCCCCAGGGCTACATCATTTCCAGGCCGCGTGGGTCCGTCCCTGTGGCATGTATCCTTCCTTTTATGTCTTTAGCTTACCCTGATGGGGGCGCCCCTCGGGCTGCACCATCCCCAAGCCGCTCGGGCTGGACCCCGTGGCATGCATCTTCCCTGCACTTACTTGAGCTAGGTTGCTTTCATGCTCAATCTATCTATGACTATCACCTTCTTGATTGTCGCCCACCATGAGAGCCGTGCGCCGGCCGTTTTTCTTCAGAACCCCTCTTATGAGTAAGTTAAGCATGACATCTATGCTCGGGCCCATCCCTGCAGCATCGATAAATCCAGCAGCTAAGCTCTGTCTGGCGGGCCGGCCCCGTTCATGTCACCTCCTGGGCCGTTGGTGCTTGGCTTCTTCATGCGATGACCTCAGGAGATTTGTTCGGCGCAGGTTGTCTAACCACCTCACAGGACCAGGACATCGAACAAGAATCAAGACCAGGCGCAACCCGCCTTGAGGTAGGGCCTCGTGAGTCCCGCGCTGGCTCACGAGTGCTGAGATACATTTCGTCTAGCCCTGCCGTGCAAGCCACGTGTCAGGGTATGGCTGTACACGCCCTGGGGGCTCTCCGCAGTAGGGAGTCCCCCTCCCACGCCCAAGTGGAAGCACCATGCTCCGCACTGGCCGTCGACACTGCCGAGGACTGTCAAGCGGAAGCACTACACTCCGCGCTGGTGATAAACAACTGAGGGTGGCCCCATGGCCGTACCAACCTCTGGGAGCCCCAGAGCTCAGTGTCTGGCCTCACTGCAACGCCTCCCCTCGGGAGAGCCGCGCGAGGGGGCTGGGCATGGGGGCTGCGCTCGGGTCACGCCCAAGCGTATGCCACCCAACCAGGAGCCGAGCCTCGGCGAGGACAACGGTACAGAGAATGTTTGCACATCAAGGCGGACTCCTAAGAATTGTGACTCAGGAGCCTAACTGGTCACGTAGCCCCTCACTCCTTGGTCCCTCCTGGTTTCCGGTCGGCTCAACGGCGGTTGAGGTATGCACGGAGCCGGACTCTGCTAACATAGAACATTAACCTATCCTCGCGTATACTTCCTATAGGTTGTTTGCGCGTCAAGGGGGACTCCTAAGCATCGTGACTCAGGAGCCTAACTGGTCACGTAGCCCCTCGCTCCTTGGTCTGTCCTGGTTTCTGGTCGGCCCAACGGCGGTTGACGTATGCGTGGGGCCGGGCTCTGCCGACGTAGAACACAAAGCAAATAGGAAGAAAGGCGCAAAATCTCAAAGCAAATATTATAATACATATTGTTCTCACAATATCAAACGCAAGTTTAACGCCTCCATGAGGCATGGTACATGTTGTAGGAATAAAGCAGGAAAGCAGCCACAAGTCACCCCTGGACACTGCCGGCACCTCCAAATGGTGCCCCCTCCTGGGTAGCATTACTTTCACCTGCATCACCGGTCCAGGGCGCGGGGGCGAAGGTGTCGAACTTCTTCAGCAAGGCTTCCACTTGACCCTTCACGGCCGTGGCGGCAGCTGTGCAGTGTACGTCAGCTACAGGTTCCAACAGCTCATCAAGACGAGCGCCGTGGTCGCGAAGGTGCAGGTGGCTGAAGACCCGTGTCAGCGCGGCTAAGGAAAGGATGCGAGCCTCTGCCTCCCCCATAGGACCGATGCCTTCCACGACCTCCTCGAGCGCCTGCACCAGGAAGGCAAGCACCTGAGCAGGGCCATCCTCGTCGCTGGCCAGAGGCTTCTCCAAGCCCTTCTCGTACATGGTCTTCAGCGCCACGCGGGACCTCTCCTCGAGGGTCGAGAAGGCCGCGCGGTCTTCGGCAAGGACCCTCGCCTTGGCGTCAAGGTCGGCCTCCTTCGCCCTCGCCTTCCACTCCAACTCCTCCATCCGGTTGCGCTCCGCTGCCTGCACCTTCGACATCTCCCCCAGCTCGGCGTCGTGGCCCTTGATGGCGTTCTCTCAGGCATTCATCTCCTCCTCCTTCGCCTGGTAGCCGCGTCCTTCTTCCGCATGATGGTCGCGCGGGCCCTTCAGCTCGTCCTCCAGCACTCGGCAGTGGCCGCGGGCGGCCTCGGCGTCCTTCAATGCCGTCTCGCGATCGGCCGCAACTTTGGCGGTGGCCTGCTTCTCCTTCTCGGAGGCCTCCACGGCCTGGCTCAGTGACGCTCGGACCGCCGAGTTGGAGTGAAGCCAACTAGAGACCAGCTCCAAGCGCCCTGCCACCAAGTGTGAGTCCGTGCCCTGGAGATCTTTCCATAGCTGGGTCATCTCCAAAAAGGCGCGCTCCAGGACGGCTGAGGAAGCAGAAGAACCTGGAGCCAGGGGCACAGCAGGAGAAGGGGGCGACGTTGTCACCAGAGCCTGGGAGATCAAGGGCTCCTGAACCTCACCAACCGCGCCGGACGCCGGCACCTCTTGAGCCAGCGGTGCTTCGGGGGCTGACTCCTCCCAAGGATGCTCCACCGGGCCTCGCAAGGACGACTGGGCTGGAGAAGCATAAGCACCATCCCCTCCTTTGCCCATGGAGAGGGGCACGGTCGCAGGAGGCGACGCAGACTCAAGCAACACCACCTCGCTCTCCCTTCTCCTCTTCACCGCAGACGACGGCCTGGTTACACAACAAGCAAAGAGAGTCGGAAACGAGCATCAGTAGTAGGAACAAGGAGAGGCAGGGCACTTACTGGTCTACATCAACGTAGTACACCTTCCGCTCGGTGAGCTTGAAGCCGGAGAGGGTCGTGACCCGGGGCGTGGGTGCACCTGCTCCAGAAGCTGAAGTAGGAGGGGCAGTTGAACCAGAAGCGGCTCCAGCCGACACCGGAGCAGCAGTAGAATCTCGGAGGACCAGCGCCGCCCTGCTCCTCATCGGGATCACGGGCAGTTCCTCCTTCTCCTGGGAAGTGTTGGCCTCGTCATCGTCAGGGAAGGCGCGGAGGATGTTAGCCTTACTCTGCGGGGAGGTCTCCCCCGTCCCTTTGCGGGTCACCTCCGAGTCTTCCTCCCCCTCTTCTTCCTCATGGGACTCACCAGAAGACAGCTCCACCGGCGCCGGCGCCGCAGGGCTCCCGGTGAGCACCGGCGGAACCAGACTGTCGGGGGGATGGACCCGGGGCAGGCAACAGAACCCGGATCCTCTTCGAAAATGATAGGGTTGGCACTGCCCCTCAATATCGGCACGCGCTTGGCCGGGTCGCTCGACCCGGCCAAGCCCCGCAAGCCGGCCAGACTAGCCGACCCGGCAAGATGCGTTGACTCGGCCCCAACAACTAGCACGAGACAGCCGAACCCGGCACAAACGAAGCCTCCTCAACAAGCCAACACCACCTGTGGCGTGCTACACAATCCAGCCACGGGTCAGCCCCCATCCCATCTAGGCCATATGATGGGACGAAACTTCAATCAATGATGACCAAGGTAACAGTGCCCCGCCCATGCCACTGGTTAGCAGGAACGTGGCAACAGTGCCCCTCACCTACCCGCTGACCAAGGCTGGCGTGGCTACAGTGCCCCCGCCTTCATCGCCGACGACAGCAAGCGGCAACCTGACGGAGAGCACTGTACATGACTCGACTCGGCCACGCCCTGAAGATCGACAAGACGGCGCACGGTCCCCCTAGGCATGCGGGGCCCGCACCTAGGGGAACCCGGTGAACCACAAGCCCTCAGCGGGACCCAGCCCGGGTCCTCGGACACCGACAATACGGACCCACCGACTTGTAACATTACCACTGTACCCCTGGGGGGTTGACCTATAAAACCCCCCAGGAGCCCTCACGCATACAAGAGAACTCATTCCATCGCACACACCTAGTTAGCAACACCCGAGGAGAGGGCACTGCCTAAGCCTTGTCCAGTTTCCTTCCTCCTCCATACAGCTCCAGGAGCAACATTGTACTATCAATCATACAACTACACTCGGCAGGACTAGGGGTATTATCTCTCCGGAGAGCCCCGAACCTGGGTATGTCCGGCGTCCCGCGCCCGCTCATGCCAAAGTCGCCTCTGGAGTCCACTAGCGCCCTCGAGCCTCCTCCTCTCTTTAGCCATCCCTTGGCATCTGCCGTGTGCCCACCACGATAGTTCGCTCCCACCGTGGGGAAGCTCGAGGAGCTGGCCGGGAACATGCTTCAGACGGGGCCATTCTCCTACACCGACGAGTCCGTCGCGCTGGCGGACGACGTCGTCGATGCACTTGTCGCCTTCTTCGCCGCGCTGCGCATCTCCGATGCGTTCGTGGCCGACGAGTACCCCAGCGAGGTGCTCAGCTACTCTGACTCTCCCCTCTCCCTCGGCGGCGGCGTTTCCACCGGGGCAATGGACGTCCAAGTGGAGGTCTTCGTCACCGGTGATGGCGCCTCCTCCTCATCGAGCAAAACGAGGAAGGTAGCCGAAGCCAGGGCCGCAGCGGATCGGATCGAGCCGTCTGATCCGTTGCATGCCGTGATGCAGAGCCAACACATTCCCATCGGCACCGACGTCGATGCCACCAACGTCGCTGAGGCCGGAACCCAGCTCGAGGAAAGGCGCCAGCAGATGCTGGACCTGTTAGAGACGCTCGCCGCCACTCAACATCGCCTGGACGCTGCTCAGCTGGAGCGAGATGCCGCCTACGGATTCACGCATGCCGCGGCCGACCCAAGCCGGGTCACCGACGTGCGTGCCCGGGGAGGAGCGATCGGCCGGGACCTTGGCGGTGTCCCAACCGTCTACGAGACCCCAGCGAAGAACATGCGTGCTGCCCAGGCAGCCACAGCCGGCCTGGACCAGCTCGCGGGTGAGGAGCTGAAAGAGCGCATCGGGAGGATGTGCGAACTCCTCCACGCCGCCAACACCCAGTAGGACCGCCTCAACCAGCTCGCCAAGCCGGCGGGATTCGGCTCCACCCACCTTGGCGGGCCAGACGAACTTCTGCACACTGCTTCCTCACCACCCGGCGAGGCGCACTCTGGCCGCGCCCAGACTCGGCGCGACCCCGCCGCTACAGCCGCCGGCGGATTGGGCGACGAGTCCATCCTAGAGATCGAGCGCGGACCCGGCCAACATGGCCGTCGTCCGGCTCCAACCGACCCGGCCCCCCGTGGCCTAGCCGCAAGTTGACTCGGCCACATGGCCGGCGTCCGGCTCCAACTGACCCGGCCCCCCGTGGCCTGGCTGCAAGTCGACTCGGCCCGCGCGCCATTGACGATGCCGACGCTCTCCACCGCCTCGATCGGCTCGCTCGCTCCCTGGAGGTGGAGGAGAGCGGCGCTATCGGGCTGGCGTGCTTCGACCCACGCATCTGGGAGGAGCCCTTCCCCAAAGGATTCATGCTCCCCCGCGACAGCCCCAAGTACAACGGGACGGTGAAGCCAGAAGACTGGCTCACCGACTACACTACGACCATTGGCATCATTGGTCCCAATCGTCGTCTCGCCGTGCGCTACGGACCGCTCATGCTCCAAGGGTCGGCCCGCATGTGGTTGAATAGCCTGCCGATGGGCAGCATCAACACGTGGGTGGACTATGAGGAAGCCTTCATCAGCAACTTCACGGGGACCTACAAGCGGCTCGGCCGCCCTAGCCTGCTCGCCATGTGCGTGCAAGGGCCTACGGAGACCGGTCGCGAGTACCTCGCACGCTGGACCGAGCTCCGCAACAGCTGCGAGGGCGTCCATGAAGTCCAGGCGATCCAGTACTTCGTCAATGGGTGCTGAGACGACACCCTCCTCAAGCACAAGCTCTTACGCTCCGAGCCGGCCACCATGGCCGCGCTCATGGTGACGACGGACAAGTACGCCAACGCCTACTCCGCCATGAAGATCCAGGTGGCGCTGGATGAAGCTGGCAAGGCGAAGCCGGCTCCCCCTCCGAAGCCGGCCGGCGAAAGCGGCCGGCAGCAGCGTCACCAGAACAACAAGCGAAAGGCCGACCAGCCGGCGCCGCATCACGACAACCGGCTCGTCGCGGCCGCCAAGCCCGCTGCGGACCTGGCGGCGAAGCACCGACAAACCTGCAAGAGGGCATGGAAACTCGCCATGAGCTTCGAGTAGATGCTCGACGCCCCCTACAAGCACCAAAGTGGCGCGAAACCCTCCACGCACACGCTTCGGCAGTGCGCCATCACCAAGTGCATCTTGAGGGGCGACGTCCCGCCCCGCCGGCTCCAGCTCCAGGCGCGGGGCAGCCGCCTCCGCCTCCACTGCCGCCTCCAGCCGGCGACGCGTGCTACCTCTTGAGCACTGCGTTGGATTGCCCCGAAGAGGAGAGGATGATGCAGCAAAGTAGCGTAAGTATTTCCCTCATTTTTTGAGAACCAAGGTATCAATCCAGTAGGAGGCTACGCGCGAGTCCCTCATACCTACACAAAAACAATAGCTCAACGCAACCAACGCGCTTAGGGGTTGTCAATCCCTTCACGGTCACTTACGAAAGTGAGATCTGATAGAGATGATAAATAATATTTTTGGTATTTTTGGTATAGAGATGCAAAGTGAAAAGTAAAAGGCAAAGTAATAAGCAAAGCAATAATAAAGTGATGGAGATTGGTATGATGAGAAAGAGACCCGGGGGCCATAGGTTTCACTAGTGGCTTCTCTCAAGAGCATAAGTATTCTATGGTGGGTGAAGAATTACGGTTGAGCAATTGAAAGAATTGAGCATAGTTATGAGAATATCTAGGTATGATCATGTATATAGGCATCACGTCCGAGACAAGTAGACCGACTCCTGCCTGCGTCTACTACTATTACTCCACTCATCGACCGCTATCCAGCATGCATCTAGACTATTAAGTTAAAAATAGAGTAACGCCTAAAGCAAGATGACATGATGTAGAGGGATAGTTTCATGAATTATGATAAAAACCCCATCTTGTTATCCTCGATGGCAACGATACAATACGTGCCTTTCTTCCCCTTCTGTCACTGGGAAAGGACACCGCAAGATTGAACCCAAAGCTAAGAACTTCTCCCATGGCAAGAAAAACCAATCTAGTAGGCCAAACCAAACTGATAATTCGAAGAGACTTGCAAAGATAACCAATCATACATAAAAGAATTTAGAGAAGATTCAAATATTATTCATAGATAGACTTGATCATAAACCCACAATTCATTGGTCTCAACAAACACACCGCAAAAAGAAGATTACATCTAATAGATCTCCACGAGAGAGGGGGAGAACATTGTATTGAGATCCGAAAAGAGAGAAGAAGCCATCTAGCTACTAACTATGGACCCGTAGGTCTGAAGTAAACTACTCACACTTCATCGGAGGGGCTTGGATGATGATATAGAAGCCCTCCGTGATCGATGCCCCCTCCAGCGGAGCTCCGGAACAGGCCCCAAGATGGGATCTCGTGGATACAGAAAGTTGCGGCGGTGGAATTAGGTTTTTGGCTCCGTATCTGATCGTTTGGGGGTACGTGGATATATATAGGAGGAAGAAGTACGTCGGTGGAGCAATAGGGGGCCCACGAGGGTGGAGGGCACGCCTGGGGGGGGGGGGCAGGCGTGCCCCCTACCTTGTGGCCTCCTGTTAATTGGCTTGATGTAGGGTCCAAGTCTCCTGATTTGTATTCGGTGTGAAATCACATTCCCGAAGGTTTCATTCCGTTTGGACTCCTTTTCTTCGAAACCCAAAAACAGGCAAAAACAACAATTCTGGGCTGGGCCTCCGGTTAATAGGTTAGTCCCAAAAATAATATAAAAGTGGATAATAAAGCCCAATAATGTCCAAAACAGTAGATAATATAGCATGGAGCAATCAAAAATTATAGATACGTTGGAGACGTATCAAGCATCTCCAAGCTTAATTCCTTCTCGTCCTCGAGTAGGTAAATGATAAAAACAGAAATTTTGACGCGGACTGCTACTTGGCGTTATTTCAATGTAAATCTTCTTAATTGTGGTATGAATATTCAGATTCAAAAGATTCAAGACAAAAGTTCTTATTGACATAAAAATAATAATACTTCAAGCACACTAACAAAGCAATTATGTCTTCTCAAAATAACATGGCCAAAGAAAGCTATCCCTACAAAATCATATAGTCTGGCTATGCTCTATCTTCACCACACAAAGTATTTAAATCATGCATAACCCCGATGACAAGCCAAGCAATTGTTTCATACTTTTGACATTTTCAAAACTTTTTCGATCTTCACGCAATACATGAGCGTGAGCCATGGATATAGCACTATATGTGGAATAGAATGGTGGTTGTGGAGAAGACAAAAAGAGGGGAAGATAGTCTCACATCAACTAGGCGTATCAACGAGCTATGGAGATGCCCATCAATAGATATCAATGTGAGTGAGTAGGGATTGCCATGCAACGGATGCACTAGAGCTATAAGTATATGAAAGCCCAACAAAAGAAACTAAGTGGGTGTGCATCCAACTCGCTTGCTCACGAATACCTAGGGCATTTTGAGGAAGCCCATCATTGGAATATACAAGCCAAGTTCTATAATGAAAAATTCCCACTAGTATATGAAAGTGACAGAATGAGAGACTCTCTATCATGAAGATCATGGTGCTACTTTGAAGCACAAGTGTGGTAAAAGGATAGTAACATTGTCCCTTCTCTCTTTTTCTCTCATTTTTTGGGCCTTCTCTTTTTTATGGCCTCTTTTTTATTTTTATTTTTTGTCGGGAGTCTCATCCCGACTTGTGGGGGAATCATAGTCTCCATCATCCTTTCCTCACCTGGGACAATGCTCTAAAAATGATGATCATCACACTTTTTATTTTTCTTACAACTCAACAATTACAACTCAATACTTAGAACAAAATATGACTCTATATGAATGCCTCCGGCGGTGTACCAGGATATGCAATGAATCAAGAGTGACATGTATGAAAGAATTATGAACGGTGGCTTTGCACAAATACGATGTCAACTACATGATCATGCTAGCAATATGACAATGATGGAGCGTGTCATAATGAACGGAATGGTGGAAAGTTGCATGGCAATATATCTCGGAATGGCTATGGAAATGCCATGATAGGTAGGTATGGTGGCTGTTTTGAGGAAGGTATTTGGTGGGTGTATGATACCGGTGAAAAGTGCGCGGTATTAGAGAGGCTAGCAATGGTGGAAGGAAGGAAAGTGCGTATAATCCATGGACTCAGCATTAGTCATAAAGAACTCATATACTTATTGCAAAAATCTAGAAGTTATCAAAGCAAAGTATTACGCGCATGCTCCTAGGGGGATAGATTGTTAGGAAAAGACCATCGCTCGTCCCCGACCGCCACTCATAAGGAAGACAATCAATAAATAAATCATGCTCCGACTTCATCACATAACGGTTCACCATACGTGCATGCTACGGGAATCACAAACTTTAAGACAAGCATTTCTCAAATTCACAACTACTCAACTAGCATGACTCTAATATCACCATCCTCATATCTCAAAACAATTATCAAGCATCAATTTTTTTCTTAGTATTCAACGCACTCAAAAGAAAGTTTTACAAATCTTGAATACCAAGCATATTTATTATTAAGCAAATTACCATGCTATTAAGACTCTCAAAATAATCTAAGTGAAGCATGAGAGATCAATAGTTTCTATAAAACAAATCCACCACCGTGCTCTAAAAGATATAAGTGAAGCACTAGAGCAAAATTATATAACTCAAAAGATATACGTGAAGCACATAGAGTATTCTATCAAATTCCAAATTATGTATGGCTCTCTCAAAAGGTGTGTACAGCAAGGATGATTTTGGTAGACTAACAAGCAAAGACTCAAATCATAAAAGACGCTCCAAGAAAAACACATATCATGTGGTGAATAAAAATATAGCTCCAAGTAAAGTTACCGATAGAAGTAGACTAAAGAGGGGATGCCTTCCGGGGCATCCCCAAGCTTTGTCTTTTAGGTGTCCTTAGATTATCTTGGGGGTGCCATGGGCATCCCCAAGCTTAGGCTCTTGCCACTCCTTGTTCCATTGTCCATCAAATCTTTACCCAAAACTTGAAAACTTCACAACACAAAACTCAAAGTAGAAAAATCTCGTGAGCTCCGTTAGCGAAAGAAAACGAAAGACTACTTCAAGGTACTGTAATGAACTCATTCTTTATTTATATTGGTGTTAAACCTACTGTATTCCAACTTCTCTATGGTTCATAAAATATTTTACTAGCCATAGATTCATGAAAATAAGCAAACAACACACGAAAAACAGAATCTATCAAAAACAGAACAGTCTGTAGTAATCTGTAGCTAGCGCAAGATCTGGAACCCCAAAAATTCTAAAATAAATTGCTGGACGTGAGGAATTTATCTATTAATCATCTTCAAAAATAATTAACTAAATAGCACTCTCCAAAAAAATGATAGCAGTTCTCGTGAGCGCTAAAGTTTCTGGTTTTTACAGCAAGTTCAACAGAACTTTCCCCAAGTCTTCCCAACAGTTCTACTTGGCACAAACACTAATTAAACACAAAAAACACAACCAAAACAGAGGCTAGATAAATTATTTATTGAATAACAGTGTCGGTTTACTAGAATAGGGGTACCCTAGTACCCCGAACTTGTGCACGGGCAGTTGCAGCACCCCGCGGCAAGGCTTGCCGGGAGAACGCCAAGATCCTCCATGGTTCCCTTGGAGCCATTCAAGAAGAAAGTATTTAAGCTCAAGAGACAAGGCCCCGGCAAGAGGAGCTTGCCAGGAAGGCCAACCAAGGCACTCCAAGGAACTTGCCGCGACGTGCCACGCGCTCCGGCAAGGCAACAAGGCCCCGGCAAGAGGAGCTTGCCGGGAAGACCAACCAAGGTACCTCGAGGCCCGGTGAGCGACAAGCTTCCGGACCCGATAAGATAACAACAGTGGCAAGGCGCTTGCCGCGGCAGGTGGCCACTATGTGCCCATGCTCCAGCGCATCCCCAACGTGTCGCCCTGGGGGCCTCTCCAGGCGCGCGTGGCGGGAGGCTGTGCAGCCAGCGGTGCGCAGTGGCATGCAAGCTGACAAGATCGCCATCGTGGCCAATGGTGGCGCCCCTAACAGACCTTTTTTGCACTGTTTGGGCGACCCAGACGGGCATTTAATGCCCTTGTCCCCTGCCGTCAGGGTTAGGTAGGGTGCACTATACAAGTAACTGTACCAACCACCCCACTTTTTACATTTGTACCCTTCTCTGCGTTGCCACCTGTCGGTGACCCCTTTAGCGTATAAAAGGAGGCCCATGCGCAACGTAGAGGTGGTTGGGGGGTTCAGTTCGACTCATTCGTAACCCATAAAAACACTACGCTCTCTCTCTCTGGAGCAAGAACACAAGATAATCAAACAAGCAGCAGTAGGAGTGTTATCTCTCCGGAGAGCTCCGAAGCTGGGTAAACTGCTCGTGTGCTTCGCCTCGATCTGCTCTTCGTGCGATCTCCGCCCCCCGCCGAACCGAAAGGGGCCCGGTCCGCCGGCCCCATAGGTGTTCGTGGATCAGTTTTCCCCGACATCTTTGGCGCGCCAGGTAGGGGGCGTCGAGATTGTGTGAACCCGATCCGGCGTTCACATGAGCTAGATCTTCATTCCCTTCATCAACATGCCACCGAAGAAGAAGACTTCGGCGGTAGCCGCTCCGTCCACGTCACTTCCGCCACCGTTGGAGCAAACGGGTGGTGGAATGGACGCCGGCGGAAGAATGGACGTCGACGAGGAAGCTTATGATGCTGCCAGGTCCAAGGACAAGGCTGCACAAACCTCGGCGACTGTACATGTTCCGCGCCACTCTCAGGAGGCGCAAGACCAACAGCGTCATGACACTCGCAGTGCCATACACATGATAGGCCAAGACCAAGCTAGTGGATCTCGGGGCGCTCAAGACCAGCATGCACGCCAGCATGCTGGCACGAGCGGGGCACGGTCGCCTGGACGGGATACTGCTCCTTCTAACATAGTTAGAAGTCCGAGCACGTTCCGCTCCTTGCGCCATCCGCGACTGCCACCCACCACTCCAGTAGAAGCTTTGGCGCGAGCTGAACTGCTCCTAGATTACCCTCCGACGTCGGACAAGATCAACGAATGGAGGGCCACCATTCAGAGTCTCATCGGCTACGCCAATGGCGACACTCCATGGCGGCCGAGCGCGTCGCCGCGGCGGCAGGGTTGCCGGGCGCGAGCCGGTGGCGACGAAACGGGCGGAGGTGCAACTACCATGCAATCACCACCCCGAAGGCCAAGATCGCCGACTCGCCGGATCCACCTCGACAGCAACTCCACTGCATCGTCGGATCCACGAGCTCGTTGCGATCAGCGCCAAGTTCTTCATGATCGACAACATGAAGACGCTCGAACTCGCATCGAGCGCCGAAGAGAAGCGCGATGTCAATCCGACAAGCGCGCTGGGCCCTCTATTGACATGCATGCGCCAGGGGAACCAGGCGATCTGCCGTACACGGTAGGTTGCCCTGCGTTCACTCGTGAGCTGCGGCAAGTCCAGTGGCCCAGCACGAAGAACTTCAAGCTAGACGTACCGGAGAAGTACGACGGCAAGACGCATCCGTCGGAGTTCCTCAGCATCTACACCATTGCGGTGCAGGCTGCTGGGGGACGGGATGACAAGATCCTTGCCAACTACTTCCCGCTGGTGCTCAAGCCCAACGTCAGATCCTGGCTCATGCACTTGCCGGATAACTCCATATCCTCTTGGGCTGATCTGTGCCATCAGTTTGTCGGCGCCTTCGCAGGCGGACACAAGCCTCATGGCCAGGAGAGTGATCTTCATCTGCTCGCCCAAAAGGAAGGAGAGCCCCTGCGCAAGTACATTCAGAGATTCAGCAGTGTGCAGCACAACATCCCAGACGTCCACCCTGCCGCGGTGATCAGCGCATTCCATCAGAACGTGCGAAACCGCGAGATGCGGGAGGAAATGGTGGTGTGCAAGATCAGGGACGTCAGTGAGTTATATGCACTGGCCGACAAGTGTGCACGTGCTGAGGAAGGGAGGAGACTCCCCAGAGAGAATGTAGGAGCGGGAGGATCTGACAGTGAAGATGCTGCCCCGGCAAGGAAAAACCCGCGGCGGAACAACAGGAAGAGGAAAGGCAAAGAGGTGCTAGTTGTTGAGCAGTCTGGCAACGGTGGTGGCGCCAACAAAGCCTAAGCTGGTGACTCCGGCAAGGAGGTTGCCGCGGAGGTGGCGGTCGCCGACAAGCAGGACGGCACCAACAAGAAGTATTACAAGATCCACCGCACCAAGGGCCATGATCTCCAGAGCTGCAGGAAAGTCGAGCAGCTTGTTGAGCAATAGAAAGCTGAATACGAGCGGCGCGACAAGGAGAAGGCCCAGGAAGGTGCTGGGGGATCCGGCAAGAAATGTCCCGGCCGAGGAGGACGCCGCAGCAAGGTCAAGCAGCGGCAAGGAGACAGACCTCCTCGCGGACGCGACAAGGATGAAGATGACGACGACGATGAAGATATGGATGATGAGGAGACTGATGAGCAGGAGTTCCAAAAGGCCACAGAGGTCCTGTGCATTGACGGTGGTGCTTCTCTGCATACCTCGCACCGTCAGCTCAAGCAGTGGATGCGGGAAGTTAATGCAGCAGAACCACCCGTCGAGTCACGCAAGCCTCTGAAATGGTCCAGCACGCCTATCATCTTTGATATTGAGGACCACCCTGATCGCATAACTGGGGTCGGGTGCTTGCCGATGTTGGTTTCACCAACAATCCGCAACCTCAAGGTCACTAAGATGCTGGTTGACGGCGGGGCCGGCTTGAACCTGATCTCCTCCGCAGTGCTCCAAAAACTCCAGATCCCTGACAGCGAGCTCGAAGAGACCGGTACATTTCAAGGAATCAACCCAGGAAGGAGCAAGCCGAAGGGAAAGATCACGTTGCCGGTAACATTTGGCAGCGAGCTGAACTTCAGGACTGAGAGGGTCACATTTGATGTTGCTGACTTTCCATTACCTTACAATGGAATCCTTGGCCGTCCGGCACTCGCCAAGTTCATGGCAGCCTCTCACTATGCGTACAACGTACTGAAAATGCCAGGCCCGATAAGTGTCATCTCTGTCCCTGGCGACAAGAAGGATGCTCTTATCTGTGCCGACAAGATCTACCGGGAAGCAGCAGCCGCAGCAGAACGCAAGACACTTGCCGCTGAAGCTCCCGGGGGGAAGAAGAAGACCTAGTCCGGCAAGAGCTCTGATGCCCACTCCGGCAAGCGCACCTCCTCGGAGTCCTGCGCTACCATCGAGGACGCACCATCGAGCTCCACCGGCAAGTGTAAGAAGGCAATGGCAGCTCCACCTAAGACCAAGAAGGTGTCCGCCAAGGAGGACGGCACTGGTGGTACCTTCACCATCAGCGCCACTCTTGACCCCAAATAGGAAAGCGCACTCGTTGCTTTCCTGCGGGCGAATGTCGATGTGTTTGCGTGGCAACCGTTTGATATCCCCGGTGTTCTCAGGAAAGTAATTGAGCACCACCTTGCCGTTTGTCCTCATGCGCGGCCCGTCAAGAAGAAAGTCAGGAAACAGGCAGTGGAGCGCCAAGAATTCATGGCAGAAGAAATCAAGAAGTTGGAAGCAGCAGGCCTTGTCAGAGGAGTGCTCCATCCCACGTGGTTGGCCAATCCTGTTGTCGTGTGCAAGGCTAACGGGAAATGGAGGCTTTGTATTGACTTTACCGATGTTAATAAAGCTTGTCCCAAAGACCCATTTCCCTTGCCGCGCATTGACCAGATTGTTGACTCCACAGCCGGATGTGATTTGCTTTCATTTCTTGATGCATACTCAGGATATCATCAGATCTTCATGGCAGAAGAGGATGAAGAGAAAACCGCATTTATCACCCCGTGTGGCACGTACTGCTTCGTACGGATGCCTTTCGGTTTGAAGAATGCTGGTTCAACATTCGCAAGGGTAGTCCACCACGCTTTTGAGCCGCAGATGCACAGAAATGTGGAAGCCTACATGGATGACATAGTGGTCAAAAGAAAGAACAGGGCGACCCTGATTCAAGATTTAGACGAGACATTTGCAAATCTGCGCAAGATCAACCTCAAGCTTAACCCCGAGAAGTGCGTGTTTGGAGTTCCTTCCGGCAAGCTTCTCAGGTTCTTCGTGTCTCAGCGGGGAATTGAAGCCAATCCCGACAAGATCAAGGCCATTGAGCAGATTGAAGCACCAAAGCGCGTCAAGGATGTACGAAGGCTTGCCGGTTGCGTGGCTGCCCTCAGCAGATTTATCTCTAGATCTGCTGAGCGCGCCCTGCCATTTTTCAAAATTTTGAAGAAGGCAGGTCCAATGAAATGGACTCCGGAGGCGGAGGCTGCGCTGCAGGACTTGAAGAAATACCTGTCCTCCACTCCAACGCTTGTCGCACCTAAGCCGCAAGAGAAGTTGCTGCTGTATATAGCGGCAACCAATCAAGTGGTTAGTGCTGCGTTAGTGGCGGAGAGGGAGGCAGATGATGAGCCAGCAACCACGGCAGATGCATCCAGCGACAAGCAGGGGGCTTCGCTGACAAGCTCTAGTCCCGACAAAGATGGATCTGCGCAGGAGCATGATAAGATGCAGAAGAGAATGGTGCAGCGTCCAGTTTACTTTATCAGTTCCCTTCTACAGGGGGCTAGATCAAGGTACTCTGGTGTGCAGAAGTTGCTTTTCGGCCTCCTCATGGCCTCGAGAAAGTTGCGCCATTACTTCCAAGCACATGAGATCACAGTCGTCACTCGCTTTCCGCTGAACAGGATACTGCAAAATCCAGAAGCGACAGGCAGGATTGTCGAGTGGGCGCTGGAACTGTCAAGCTTTGGCCTCAAGTTTGAGAGCACTTCAACAATCCAAAGCAGGGCATTGGCAGAGTTCATAGCAGAATGGACGCTAACACCAGATGAAGAAATTCCAGAGACGAGCATCCCCGTCAAAGAGACAAACAAATAGTGGCTGATGTACTTTGATGGTGCCTTCTCGCTGCAAGGCGCCGGTGCGGGCGTGCTGCTTGTCGCGCCCACCGGAGAGCACCTCAAGTACGTAGTCCAGATGCACTTTCCCAAGGAGCAAGCAACCAACAATACTGCAGAGTATGAAGGATTGCTTGCCGGTCTTAGAATCGCAGCAGACCTTGGGATCAAGAAGCTCATTGTCAGGGGTGACTCACAGCTTGTCGTCCGCCAAGTGAACAAGAACTACCAGAGTCCATTGATGGAAGCATATGTTGATGAAGTGAGGAAGCTAGAAGAGCACTTTGACGGCCTACAGATGTAGCATATCCCAAGAGCTCAGAATGACATTGTTGATGGCCTGTCAAAGTGCGCCGCACTAAAGTTACCTGTGGAACCAGGGATCTTTGTGCTCAAGTTGACTCAACCATCCGTAACACCATCAAATGGACAAAGCAAGAAGAGGAAGTTGGTTTCTGGTGACTACTTTCCGGCAGAGCTCCCCGAAGCCGCCACCAAGAAAGTCCCCAAGATCAACACCAAGAATGCTGAGGGGCAGTCTGCTCCGGCAAGCCTTATGGTTTGTTCCGTTGAAGCAGACGCTCCCGACAAGTTTTGCTCCGGCAAGCTTGCCGGGGAACATCAAGCTCCGGTAGGGCCGCAAGTCCTTGCCGTAGAAGCGGATGTTCCCGCAGCAGCAAATGTGCCTTTAGTCCTTGTTGTCGAGCCACAAGCTCCAGCATGGGCACAGCAGATTGTCCATTTCCTTCAGACAGGAGAACTTCCCGAAGAGCAAGAAGAAGCGGAAAAAGTAGCCCGACAGTCAAGTATGTACCAGTTTGTCGATAGCATACTGTACAGAAGAAGACTCAACGGTGTGAAATTGAAGTGTATTTGCCGGGAAGATGGACAAAAACTGTTGGCAGAGATACATGGAGGCATATGTGGCCACCACATTGGCGCAAGAGCACTTGTCGGCAAAGCTTTCCGGCAAGGTTTCTTTTGGCCGACAACCCTCCAGGATGCAACTGGACAAGTTACCAAGTGTGAAGCGTGCCAGTTCCACTCCAAACAGATACACCAGCCAGCTCAAGCTCTCCAGACGATCCCTTTATCCTGGCCATTTTCGGTCTGGGGGCTCGATATCCTCGGCCCCTTCCCCCGAGCTGTCGGGGGCTTTGAGTACTTGTACGTTGCAATCGACAAGTTCACAAAGTGGCCGGAAGTGCAGCCAGTGAGGAAGGTGACAACACAGTCAGCAGTCAAGTTCTTCAGGTCAATTGTTTGCCGTTTCGGGATCCCTAACAGGATCATCACCGACAACGGCACGCAATTCACGAGCCGCACCTTCATGTAGTACGTCCAAAACCTTGGCGCCAAGGTCTGCTTCACTTTTGTTGCTCATCCGAGAAGCAACGGTCAAGCAGAGAGGGCAAATGCTGAAGTGCTGCGCGGGCTCAAGACCAGAACTTTCGACAGGCTGCGCAAGTGCGGAAGAAACTGGATCGAGGAGCTGCCGGTGGTTCTTTGGTCGATCAGAACGACGCCAAATCGAGCCACTGGCCAGACGCCTTTTGCTCTAGTCTATGGAGCAGAGGCAGTTCTCCCCACGGAACTCGTATACGGATCGCCTCGAGTGCTCGCTTATGATGAGCTTGAGCAAGAACAGCTGCGACAAGACGACACGCTGCTCCTTGAGGAAGATCGTCTTCAGGCTGCTGTACGAGCGGCTCGATACCAGCAAGCTTTGCGCCGCTACCATAGCCGCAAAGTTAAAGCCAGAAGCTTCGAGGAAGGCGACCTTGTTCTTCGGCGCGTTCAGTCCGCCAAGAATTCCAACAAGTTGACGACGAAGTGGGAAGGCCCTTATCGGGTGAAACGAGTCACAAGGCCCGGCGCTGTCCGCCTTGAGACCGAAGATGGCATTCCGGTGAGCAACTCCTGGAACATAGAACATCTTCGTAACTTTTTCTCGTAGGGCGCGGTTGGCAGAACCCGTTCCGGCAACCACCTTTTGTACAAGTCTTGCCGCTGTTGCATGTAATCCTTTGTACAAAGCCGGGCGCAGATCCCGTGCATAAGTAAAATCCCATGTGCTCCGCACAACTTGTCCATTTCATGCATTAGTTTCTTTCTTGCATGCGTTATCTGACACTTTGTGCAGCACCTACATCCGGTAAGCAATAACGAGCCGAAGGGCTCCATATCATAATTTTCTCTTCTTTCTTTTCTTTCAACAAAGGAAAAGAAGGTTCCCTCACACACAAGTTTGCCATGGGGGAAGGAGAAGATTGTGGTATGGACCGGGCGTCGTTCAAGCAAAGCTTTGCCTTGCCGGGAAGCAAACGACAGAAAAGCTAAGTTGCCAAAGTTTGAGCAATCAATTTTTTAAATTTTCAAGTTATCTTCCTCGAACGACCCTGCTTTGTATGGAAAACATGTGCGCGGAGGAACCAACTCGTGGCTAGTTGCGCCCTTACTTTGTTTTGAGTCCGCTCAACAACTTAAGCGTGCTGCATCTAGTCGCGACAAGGTTTCTTGTTAGAAGCAGCGCCGCCAGCAGGCTGCTGATGTTCCGCACCCAGCGCTCGCGGCTCGGGCGCCTGCACCGACAAGTTCCCTTGAAGAGTAGGGTAAAAACATACAAAGGAAGGAATCTAGTAGAGGAAATAACATAGCAATTGATAACAGAAATAAAGTTATATTACAAGATAACTTGTTGCAGCTCTAACAGACTGTTTTCATAACATGATTAGCAGCGACAAGGGAAAAGAAGAAATGGGCGGCCTAGTCTACGCGTCCGCCCTCGACCCTCTTGATCTCACTCACCTTGTCCACAATGGGTGCGACAAGGGCCTTGAGTGCGTCCCGATCGGCGTCTGGCGGCAAGGACTTGAGGACGTTGGTGAAGCTGAGGCCTGGATTGCGGAAGGCCACCTTCATCAGCACCTTCTGGAGAACCCCGGCGCAGATTTTGCGCGACTCGTCGGCCAGCTGCTTTGGGATCCTTTCCCGGAGCCGCAGGAGTGCCATCGCCACACCCTTGAAGAACATGCTGAGCTTGGCGCTGGGTTGGAGATTCTCGTCGGAGGGATACCCAAAGTCCTCCATCCCCAGCTGCGCTAGCTCCTCGTTGATGACTGCGGCAATATTCACCAGACCCTCGGTCCAGTGCTCCATAGTGTCTCTGAACGAGTTCTGGGTAACTGCGATGCTCTCCAGCAGCGCCTTGTCAGCTTTGACCTTCTCCGACAAGGTCTTCTCCCGCTCCTTGGCGGCCTCCAGCGTCTGCATCAGCGTGGCCAGCTTCAACTCCAGGTCTGCATTGGAATCCTTGGCGGCAATGAGCTCCTTGCCCCTCTCAGCGAGAAGACCTTGCAGCTCACCGTGGGCGGCAGCATCCTTCTCACGCTCACGCTTGAGCGCAGCAAGCTCCTCGCCGCTCTTCCCGATGTTGGCCTCCAGCTGCGCCACCTTCTCTTCCAGCTCTTTCTTGGCAGCCTCTGCGATTGCGGCAGCGTCCCTTGCCTCCTTGAGCGCCCCGCCAAGTGCTTGCTCGCGCTCGGTGAGCTCCTCCTCGTAGCTGTCGAGGTTGGCCTTCTGCTGCACCAATTCTCCTTCTCGCGCGGACTGCTTCTCGGCGGCCAGCCTTTGTTCCTCCTCAGCTTCGGCCTTCTCGAGAAGGAAGGCCGTGCGCTCCTCGTCGAGTCGCTCCCGCTCCTGTGCCAGGGACCGGAGAGCCTCTTGATTGTGGCCCCGGAGCTCCTCCGCGCGCTTCTCCATGTCAACTCCCGCCTTCGCGACAAGCGCTTCCCGGGAAGCCAGCTTGGCTTGCCGGGCGCGGTAGAGCGACAACACCTTCCGCAGCAGCTGCTCCTCCTCAGGCTCGCCACTGCTGCTGTCGGGCGCGTCGACCAACGACAGTCCGACGGAGGCAAGCACCTCCTCATCAAAAGTTTCCCCCTCGACCGGCACCCTGGAGCTCGACGCCCATGATAGCTTGATGAAGATATCGTCGCCGGCCTTCAAGTAGGCGCCGGGCTGGGGCTCCTCGGAGCCCGGCCCCGCGGCAGCAGCGGAGGGATCGGCGGTCGGTGCAGCGCCTGGCGTTCCTGCGGCCTCAGGGCCGTCAGTGCGATCGCCCGACCCCTTGCCGGCTTCTGCGGCGGCAGCCTTGGCGGCCTCTTCGCCGGCAGGCTCAGCAGCACCGGCCCCTTCTTCGTTGACGGTGGCGTCGTCGTTGCTGCCACGCGCGCCTTCCTCGCTGGCGTCCTCTATCTCCATTGGCTCTGCGGCAGATGGATCTGAAGAACGAAGAAGGAGGAGAAAATCAATCAAAAATCAGAAGAAGAAGAACCCAAGGGAAAGTTTTTGGACAAGGGAATTACCTGTGCCAAGATCTGCAGTTGCGGTCTCGGCCGCCGCAGGATCGACGGTGCTGCCCCTTGCCGGAGAGTTCTCCCTTGCCGGAGAGCGCTCCCTTACCGGGAAGCCCTCCCTTGGCGGCGTAGTCGAAGCAGATGGCACTTCAGGACCAGCTTCCGGGCGCTCCTGATGTGGCTGCTCTGCTCCTACACAAATCAACAAGCAAGATATCAACAAAGGAAAAAGCACTCATGCGCGCCCGACAGCAGAAAGCTAACTGTGAACTTACGCTGGGGGCTGCGCTGGGGGCTGCTTTGAGGAGTGATTGCCGGGTCCGTCAAGGTGGTCTCGGACCCACCCCCTGCTGACACGGTGGGGTCATCTTCTATGACGATCACCGCGGCCTTGGCCCTCTTCGCCGCTCTCTGGGCCAGCATCCTGAAAAGAAAGGAGTCCAGATTGAAGCAAGTCAGATACAAGATAAAAACAGCAAGATTGAAGAACTACAAGAGCACCAAAGAAACTTACTCTTCTTCCTCCTCGTCGGAGCTGAGCGTGGAAAGATCGAAGTCCGGCTCCCCTCTGGTGTGGCGAGGCGGAGGAGTAGGATCCCTTGCCCGCTTGGCGGGGGCGGTGGCGGTGGCCCGGGAAGATCCCGCTCCAGTTGCCGCTGCTGCGTGAGGCGCTCCCGCGGCAACATTGCTTGCCGCGGTAGAGCGTGTCGCACGGCTCGGCGGCTGTTGACCCGGCTGCCGCCCCGCTACGTCTGCGGTCCTGCGAAGACGCCTCCTTGGCGGGGCCGGGGGCTCCGCCTGCGGCAAGCCTTCTGAAGGCTCGGGCTCTTCCTCGCCGGCCTCGCTCGGCTCGGCTTCAGAACCGGCAGGCTCTTCCTCGCCAATGAACTCCGCGCGCTCGGCAAGGTTTGCCGCTTCTGCCGCCTCCACCTCCTCCACAGTGAACCCGAACACGCCCGCGGCAGCTGCAGCCGCAACCTCTTCCGCCCTAGTGGCGATGCGCTGCAGCTCCTCATCGGTGGTGTCACGGGTGAGGCTCTTCTGCTCGTCAGCGTGGGCCGGCACTTCTTCCAAGTTGTCGAAGAACGCTTGCACGACGTCATCCGCGGGCTCTTGCCAAGTTGGAACGATTCCGTGTGAATCGCACAACGGCATCATGGCGCAGATCCGGTCAAGCGAAGAATTGTTGCACAATGGAACGACGCCCCTCGGCAGCGTGAATGGGTGCTGGGGGTCGCGTTTGAACAACTCCAGGAGCATTGCATCCAGCTCCAAGACGGTGAAGTTGTAGTTGAGGCCCGGCCGCAGCCTCATGATGTCTGCCGAGTTCTTGAATTCCCAGGCGGGCCTCCCCCTCTCCTGCAGGGGGGCGATGCGACGGCGGAGGAAATCTGCGCCTACAGCGCCTACAGTGAGCCCGGCAAGCCTGAGGCGAAGGATCCTAGTAATGGCAATCTTCAGCCTCTCGTCTTTCGGGGCCACGTTGCTCCAGTCATTGTCGCGCACAATTGGAGCTTGGCGCACGACGGTGAAGGGCTGCGGATTCTCCTCGACGATCCAGCACCACTCCGCTCTCCACTCATCCCACTTGCTGCGGAGCTCACCCTCCAAGTACGCCTCCTTCTTGCCGACTCTCGAGATCCAGGCGATCCCTCCGGCTAGCGGCTCTCCTCTCTCTACCCGAGGTATGAAGAAGTGGCAGAAAAGGGCAACATTGGGGTGGACTCCGACAAAGTTTTCACACAAATGTGCGAAAACTGCCATGGTCAGAACGGCGTTGGGGGTGAAGTCAAGGAGGCGGAAGCCGTAGGTGTTCATGATATTGCAGAAGAACTCCGAGAAGGGCGGGCAGAGCCCGCAATAGAAGAATAGCGCGAAGAATGGGTACCCGTTTGGAGCCATCTCCGAAGTAGCGGCCGGGAGTACCCTCGTGCGCGGATGCGCACGCGTCTCCGTCGCCCAAAAGAGGTAGAAGTACTCCCTCAGCTCCTGCACGCCGAGCTGGGGGGAGAAGATCGCCCGCTCCTTCCGCAGCGCCGCGAGCCGCTGTGCCTCGGCCGACTTCACGCCCTTTCCCTTGTCGGCTTTCGGAGCCATGGCGGAGATGGTGGGGGAGGTCGACAGCGTTGGTGATGCTGGTGGCAATGGGGGGCGGAGCGCTGCTCTCTCGGCTTCGAGAAGAAGGGGGGAGCGGCAGAGGTTCGTGAAGATGGAGTAGTAGCAACCAGCAAGGGGGAACGAACTGCCCCTGTTTCCTCTGCTTATAAAGAGGGACGGGGCGGACGTTTCGCCCTTCAGAATAAAGAACCACCCACGATCTCTCCCACGACGCCGCATTCAATGCGTGCCGTTAGGGGAGAGCGCGGTGGATACGGAGTGAGATTCGGCATGGCCCAGTCCGCGTGTGCCCGTGCCCTATTTTGGGCCTGGCCCAACAGCGCTCTGCACCGTGTCTGGCCCAGGCTCGAGGGCTCCTGTCGGTGTACTAGAATAGGGGTACCCTAGTACCCCGAACTTGTGCACGGGCAGTTGCAGCACCCCGCGGCAAGGCTTGCCGGGAGAACGCCAAGATCCTCCGTGGTTCCCTTGGAGCCATTCAAGAACAAAGTATTTATGCTCAGGAGACAAGGCCCCGGCAAGAGGAGCTTGCCGGGAAGGCCAACCAAGGCACTCCAAGGAACTTGCCGCGACGCGCCACGTGCTCCGGCAAGGCAACAAGGCCCCGACAAGAGGAGCTTGCCGGGAAGACCAACCAAGGTACCTCGAGGCCCGGTGAGCGACAAGCTTCCGGACCCGATAAGATAACAACAGCGGCAAGGCGCTTGCCGCGGCAGGCGGCCACTCTGTGCCCACGCTTCGGCGCATCCACCAACGTGTCGCCCTGGGGGCCTCTCCAGGCGCGCGTGGCGGGAGGCTGTGCAGCCAGCGGTGCGCAGTGGCATGCGAAGCTGACAAGATCGCCATCGTGGCGAACGGTGGCGCCCCTAACGGTCCTTTTCTGCACTGTTTGGGTGACCCAGACGGGCATTTAATGCCCTTGTCCCCTGCCGTCAGGGTTAGGTAGGGTGCACTATACAAGTAACTATACCAACCACCCCACTTTTTACATTTGTACCCTTCTCTGCGTTGCCACCTGTTGGTGACCCCTTTAGCGTATAAAAGGAGGCCCATGCGCAACGTAGAGGTGGTTGGGGGGTTCGGTTTGACTCATTCGTAACCCAGAAAAACACTACGCTCTCTCTCTCTGGAGCAAGAACACAAGATAATCAAACAAGCAGCAGTAGGAGTGTTATCTCTCCGGAGAGCTCCGAAGCTGGGTAAACTGCTTGTGTGCTTCGCCTCGATCTGCTCTTCGTGCGATCTCCGCCCCCCGCCGAACCAAAAGGGGCCCGGTCTGCCAGCCCCATAGGTGTTCGTGGATCAGTTTTCCCCGACAAACAGCAAGGAAAAATATTGGGTTGTCTCCCAACAAGCGCTTTTCTTTAAAGCCTTTTAGCTAGGCATTGATAATTTTAGTGATGCTCACATGAAAGACAAGGATTGAAGCACAAAGAGAGCATCACAAAACACATGACAAACACATTTAAGTCTAACATACTTCATATGCATAGGCATCTTATAGGCAAACAACTTATCAAGGCAAGCAACAACTAGCATATGCAAGGAAGCGGAAACAAACAACAGCAATCTCAACATAACGAGAGGTAATTTAGTAACATGAAAATTTCTACCACCATATTTTCCTCTCTCATAATAATTGTATGTGGGATCATAAGCAAATTCAACAAAATAGCTATCACATAAAATATTTTCAACACGATCCACATACATGCAAAGTTGACACTCTTCCAAAATAGTGGGATTAACATTAACTAAAGTCATGACTTCTCCAAACCCACTTTTATCAAAAATTTCGTAAGATTGAACATTCTCCAAATATGTGGGATCTAAAGTTGACATTCTTCCAAACCCACTTTCAATAATGTTGCAAACACTATTATCAATCTCATATTCATCATGGGGCTTAAATAAATTTTCAAGATCATAAGAAGAATCACCCCAATCATGATCATTGCAACAAGTAGAGGACATAGCAAAACTAGCATCCCCAAGCTTAGGGTTTTGCATATTATTAGCACAATTTAAATAAATAGAATTTATAAAATCATTACAATCATGTTTTTTATTTAACGATCTATCGTGAATCGCTTCATGAAGCAATTCGTCACACTTTTCGAATTCACGAATTTCAAGCAAAACCTCATAAAGATAATCTAGTGCACAAAACTCACTAGCAATTGGTTCATCATAATTGGATCTCTTAAAAAGATTAGCAAGTGGATGAGGATCCATAGATCTTAGGTTCTCTGTTTAGTAATAAATAAACAACTATTCTAACCATACGAGCAAACAAAAAGCAAGCGAAAAAGAGGCAAATAGGGAAAGAGAAGGAGGACAGAGAGAGAGGGCGAATAAAACGGCAAGGGTGAAGTGGGGGAGAGGAAAACGAGAGGCAAATGGCAAATAATGTAATGCAGTATATAAGGGTATGTGATGGGTACTTGGTATGTTGACTTTTGCGTAGACCTCCCCAGCAACGGCGCCAGAAATTCTTCTTGCTACCTCTTGAGCACTGCGTTGGATTCCCCTGAAGAGGAGAGGATGATGCAGCAAAGTAGCGTAAGTATTTCCCTCAGTTTTTTAGAACCAAGGTATCAATCCAGTAGGAGGTTATGCGCGAGTCCCTCGTACCTACACAAAAACAATAGCTCAACGCAACCAACGCACTTAGGGGTTGTCAATCCCTTCATGGTCACTTACAAAACTGAGACCTGATAGAGATGATAAATAATATTTTTGGTATTTTTGGTATAGAGATGCAAAGTGAAAAGTAAAAGGCAAAGTAATAAGCAAAGCAATAATAAAGTGATGGAGATTGATATGATGAGAAAGAGACCCGGGGGCCATAGGTTTCACTAGTGGCTTCTCTCAAGAGCATAAGTATTCTATGGTGGGTGAACAAATTACTGTTGAGAAATTGACAGAATTGAGCATAGTTATGAGAATATCTAGGTATGATCATGTATATAGGCATCACGTCCAAGACAACTAGACTGACTCCTGCCTGCATCTACTACTATTACTCCACTCATCGACTGCTATCTTGCAAGTCTATAGTCACCTATTATGTGTTATGATCCATTAACCCCGAAGTGACAATAATCGGGATACTTACCGGTGATGGCCGTAGTTTGAGGAGTTCATGTATTCACTATGTCTTAATGATTTGTTCCGGTACTCTATTAAAAGGAGGCCTTAATATCCCTTAGTTTCCGTTAGGACCCTGCTGCCACGGGAGGGTAGGACAAAAGATGTCATGCAAGTTCTTTTCCATAAGCACGTATGACTATATTCGGAATACATGCCTAGATTATATCAATGAACTGGAGCTAGTTCTGTGTCACCCTAGGTTATGATTGTTACATGATGAACCGCATCCGGCATAATTCTCCATCACTGATCCATTGCCTACGAGCTTTCCATATATTGTTCTTCGCTTATTTACTTTCCCGTTGCTATTGCTATCATCACTACAAAATACAAAAAACATTACTTTTACTACGGTTACCTTTTCCTACCATTACCACTACTATCATATTACTTTGCTACTAAACACTTTGTTGCAGATACTAAGTTTCCAGGTGTGGTTGAATTGACAAATCAGCTGCTAATACTTGAGAGTATTCCTTGGCTCCCCTTGTGTCGAATCAATAAATTTTGGTTGAATACTTTACCCTCGAAAACTGTTGCGATCCCCTATACTTGTGGGTTATCAAGACTAGTTTCTGGCGCCGTTGCCGGGGAGCATAGCTCTATTCTTTGAGTCACTTGGGATTTATATCTGCTTATCATTATGAAGAACTTAAGAGATCCAAAACCAAGATTTTTCCCTCAACTACAGGGGAGGTAAGGAACTGCCATCTAGCTCTGCACTTGATTCACCTTCTGTTTTGAGTAAGCTTGCGACTCCTAAACCTGCTTCTGCTATTCATTCTGATATATCGCATCTTATTGATGATGCCACTTCTGCTATACATGATATTTATGATGAAACTACTTCTATGCTTGATACTACTGTGCCACTTGGTGAATTTCTTGATGAACAACTTGCTAGGGCTAGAGAGATGAAAATATTGAATCTGATAATACTGATGAAATTGATGATGAAGACTTGCCTGTTATTGCTGAGGGTTATGTTTTTGATAAAGAAGCTTCTTTAGCTATTTTAGCTTGCAAAGATAGATACGAACTTAAGAGGTTATTAGATAAATGGAATAAGCAATCTCTAAATGCTAGAATGAAACTTGACCCTGCTTTTGCTACTTCACCTATCTGTGTTACCGATAA
Organism: Triticum aestivum; assembly: GCF_018294505.1. Classification (NCBI taxonomy): domain Eukaryota; kingdom Viridiplantae; phylum Streptophyta; class Magnoliopsida; order Poales; family Poaceae; genus Triticum; species Triticum aestivum. Next base: position 321,012,565 of record NC_057812.1, read on the forward strand.
GGATTATGAATTCTCTGTTGATCCTGATATAATTAGTTTGGTTGAATCTGATCCTTTTCATGGCTATGAATCTGAAACTGTTGTGGCACATCTTACTAACTTAAATGATATAGCCACCCTGTTCACTACTGACGAGAGAACTCGTTACTTTTATATCCTTAAAATATTTCCATTCTCATTAAAGGGTGATGCTAAGATATGGTTTAATTCTCTTGATCCTTGTTGTGTGCGTAGTCCCCAGGATATGATTTATTACTTCTCTGCTAAATATTTCCATGCTCATAAGAAACGAGCTGCTTTAAGGGATATATATAATTTTGTGCAAATTGAAGAAGAGAGTCTCCCACAAGCTTGGGGGAGGCTTCTCCAATTACTTAATGCTTTGCCTGATCATCCTCTTAAGAAAAATGAAATACTTGATATCTTTTATAATGGACTAACCGATGCTTTGAGAGATTACCTGGATAGTTGTGCTGGTTCTGTTTTCAGGGAAAGGACACAAGATGAAGATGAAATTCTATTGAATAATATGTTGACAAATGAAAATAATTGGACACCTCCGGAGCCTATTCCTAAAACAACTCCGAAGAAGAGGGGTATTCTATTTCTCGGTCCTGAAGATATGCAAGAGGCAAAGAAATCTATGAAAAAAGTGTATTAAAGCTGAAGATGTTAAGAATTTACCTCCTATTGAAGAAATACATGGTCTTAATTTACCGCCTGTTGAAGAAACATATGATCTTAATCCATTACCTATTGAAGAAACTCATGGTCTTGATAACCCGACATAGGTAGTAAAGGTAAATTCTCTCTAAAGATATGATAAAGATGAAATCCAATTTACTAAGTTTGCTAGCCCACGCTTAGATGAGTTTGATAAATTTATGGCCAAGTAAGAAGATTTTAATGCTTATTTTGGTAGACAATTGAAATACAATCCAAATATGCTTGAACACTTGGGTGATTATATGGCTAATGTCAAAGGTGAACTTAAACTTATTAGTAAACATGCTTCTATGGTTACCACTCAAGTAGAACAAGTACTTAAAGCTCAAAATGATTTGCTCAATGAATTGAATAGTAAGAATAATGATAATGCTGTTAGAGTTATGACTAGAGGTGGTAGAATGACTCATGAACCTTTGTATCCTGAAGGCCACCCTAAGAAAATTGAGCAAGATTCTCAGAGAAATAATATAGATGCACCTAGTCCTTCTAAAAGGAAGAAAAAGAAAAATGACAGGACTTTGCATGCTTCTAGTGAACCTATTACTGAAACACCTGAGAATCCAAATGATATTTCTATTTCTGATGCTAAAACTCAACCTGGTAATGAACCTGAAACTAGTGATAATGTTAATAATAATGTTCATGATGGTGCTCAACTTAGCAATGATAATGATATAGAAATTGAACCTGATAACCCACAATCAAAGAATCAACGTTATGATAAGAAAGATTTTGTTGCTAGGAAACACGGTAAAGAAAGAGAACCATGGGTTCAGGAACCCATGCCTTTTCCTCCCAAACCATCCAAGAAAAAGGATGATGAGGATTTTGAGCGCTTTGCTGAAATGATTAGACCTATCTTTTTGCGTATGTGATTAACTGATATGCTCAAAATGAATCCTTATGCTAAGTATATGAAAGATATTGTTACAAATAAGAGAAAGATACCAGAAGCTGAAATTTCCACCATGCTTGCTAATTATACTTTTAAGGGTGGAATATCAAAGAAACTTGGAGATCCAGGAGTACCCACTATACCATGCTCCATTAAAAGAAACTATGTTAAAACTGCTTTATGTGATCTTGGAGCCGGTGTTAGTGTTATGCCTCTTTCTTTATATCGTAGACTTGATCTGAATAAGTTGATACCTACTGAAATATATTTTCAAATGGCTGATAAATCAACTGCTATACCTTTCGGTATTTGTGAGGATGTGCCTGTTGTAGTTGCAAACATTTCTATTTTAACGGACTTTGTTATTCTTGATATTCCCGAGGACGATAGTATGTCTATTATTCTTGGAAGACCCTTTTTGAATACTGCAGGGGCTGTTATTGATTGCACTAAAGGCAATGTCACTTTTCATGTTAATGGTAATGAGCATATGGTACACTTTCTGAGGAAACAACCTCAAGTCCACAGTATCAATTCTATTGGAAAAATTCCATCGATTATATTTGGAGGTTTTGAATTTCCTCTTCCTACCGTCAAGAAGAAATATGATATTCTTATTATTGGGGATGTGTATATCCCTGTTGAGGTAACATAGTGTTATTTGAAATTTCTCCGGTTCCATGTTATTCGGAATGAGTTTGTTAACAAGACTTGATCAACCTTGTTAGTGGATTCCTTTTGATGAGCATGAGATGGATGAAACTAGAAGGCACAACCTTCTGTACCCTCCTTTTACTTTCTGTTATTTATATTAAATAAAATAAAAATAATTTTTTTTTCTGTTTGTTATCTGATTATCCGTGCAATATAAAAATACCCCGAAAATAAAAGTTCTCCAAATGCCCTGAAATTTAAATATGATTTTTTTCTAGAATATTTGTGAATATTTGGCACTGAGAACACAACAGGGGGGTCAACCACCATCCCACGAGGGTGGAGGGTGCGCCCTACCCCCTGGGGGCGCCCCCCTGCCTCGTGGGCCCACGGTGGCCTCCTCCACTTATCCTTTCACCCACACACTCCTTCTTCCTCCCCCAAACACGAATATCCAGCTCAAACCGGAGTCCAAGCTCATTTTGCTGCCATTTTCGATGTCCTTGCTCAAAGCACCTCTCACAAAACTGCTTGTGGAGATTGTTCCTTGGTATGTGACTCCTCCATTGGTCCAATTAGTTTTTACTCTAGTGCTTTATTCATTGCAAATTTTTGCTGCTTAGGTGACCCTGTTCTTGAGCTTGCATGTCAAATTTATATGGTCAAAAGTAGTTTTGATGCATGATATAGGCCCTAGGCACTTGTACGAGTAGTTGCTACCAATATTATTGAGTTTGGTTTACTTTTATTTTGAAGTTACTAAAAATTTCAGAAATTTTCAGAAAATGATGAAGAGACTTTTGAGGGGCTCATCGAGCCGAAGCTCGAAGGAAAAGGCACCGAAGCCTAAGTATAATCTGCCTCGCACCGCGGAGGTTCGGGCGTGTGAATGGCCTTCCGATGATTTCTTGAGAGCAGCCGAGATTTATGAAGATTTTCATGAATTGGCTAAGAATGCAGGCCTAACCACTTTCCTCCACGACCAATGCGATCAGTATCTCTTAGTCACAAATATCTTTGTGCAAAACTTTCATTTCCATTCTAGGAGCTCACCACCTACGGTGGAGTTTTATTTATATGATGAGCATAAGGAGATGTCACTTTATGATTTTTGTCGGGTTTGTTTGGTCCCTTTCGAGGGCAAGACAGAGGAACCACATCATGAGGATGTGGATGGGTTTATTGATACTATCACTGTAGGGGAAACAAGGAAGGTTTCCGATGCACGAATCACTAACATACATTTCCCTGTTTTACGCTATTTTGCATTATTTGCTAGTCGTTGTTTAATTGGTCGCGGAAACCTTAGTATCCCTGATATTATTATTTTGCTCCACGGTTTATACGGTGATAACTCTGTTAGTATGGGCGGCATTATTGCTAAACGGTTAAGTCTGAACCATACCAAGGGCCCCATCTTTGGAGGCATCTATGCTTCACGCCTAGCTGCACATTTTAACATACCTCTTAGGCATTATGAGAAGGAAGAAAAAGTGCTACCTCGTGTTTATTTAGATTATAAAAGTATGGTGGCACATGATTTTATTGTTAAGAATAGGGAAGGATAGCTTAATACAAATTGTTCTTTGATAAACATCATCCTGAGGCTATTACCCTGCCTAATCCTTCTTTGTTTTATTTATCTGCAGGCCAGTACATTGTTTCGTTAATGGCTATTCACGCCTACCGGAACCTTGCACCAGCCATGGAGCCAGAGCCGGAACCACAAGTTGATCCTTCACGACAGTCTAATTACCAGTGGGATCCGGAGATGATTGTCAGCCAGTGGCAATCGGAGTCTTCTTCTTCTTCTTCTCAGTACGACCCCAACTACTATTATGGATATCCGCCAGGCCAGCCGTGGCCATAGACCAACTTAGGACAAAAGCCTAAGCTTGGGGAGTACGTATTTCCCACCGACATTACATTTATGTTCACACACTCATTGCTAGATGTTGGTGCTCATACCTTTTCATTTGTATCATCCATGCTATTTTATTTTCCTTTTATGCTTTCTTCTTGTGTGTTTAATAAACCTTAAGAAAAAAAATTAGTTGTAGCTTTTAGCTAGTTTTAATTTCCATGCTTGTAGTAGTAATTAAAAAGAAAACCCAAAAATATTTCCTGTTCTTCTTTTGCTTGTTGGGAGCTTTCCCGTGTAAATAGTTTTATTTCTTTTCTTTCCTTGGGGGGGGGGGGGGGGTCCATAGGAGAAGACCATGATTAAATTGTTGAAGTGGCTCTTATATGCATTATTGTTGATCTAACAAAAGAGCCCATATTGTCTTGTCTTCTCCTGTTTAGTGAATGCTTGCAGATTCCAGCTTAGTCCAATGCACGCGCACTATTATTATTATTCACATCATTCGGTCATGCAAGTGAAAGGCAATTATGACGATATATGATGGGATGACTGAGATGAGAAAAGCTGGTATGAACTCGACCTCTTTTGCTTTTGTAAATATGATTAGTTCATCGTTCCTGCTTCAGCCTATTATGAATAAACATGTTTGCAATGACAACTAGAGATCATAGTTCTTGTGCCATGCTTGATTAGCTATGAGTTATAATGGTTTACCTTGCGTGCCAACATGCTATTGAAATGGTTATGATGTGGTATGATAGGGTGGTATCCTCCTCTGAATGATTTAAGTGACTTGACTTGGCACATGTTCACGCATGTAGTTGAAACAAAATCAACATAGCCTTCACGATATTTATGTTCATGGTGGATTATATCCTACTCATGCTTGCATTCGGTGTTGATTAATTTTAATGCATGTTCATGACTGTTGTCGCCCTCTAGCTGGTCGCTTCCCAGTCTTTAGCTAGCCTTCACCTATACTAAGCGGGAATACTGCTTGTGCATCCAATTCCATAAACCCCAAAGTTATTCCATATGAGTCCACCATACCTACCTATATACGGTATCTACCTGCCGTGCTAAGTAAATTTGTATGTGCCAAACTCTAAACCTTCAAATAAATATCCTATTTTGTATGCTCGAATAGCTCATGTATCAACTAGGGCTGTCCGTATCTTCCATGTTAGGCGGGTTATTCTCAAGAGGAGTGGACTCCGCTCCTCACTCACGAGATAAATGGCTGGTCACCGGGATGCCCAGTCCCATGCTTTATGCAAACTAAATCAAAATAATTGCAAACAAAACTCCCCCTGGGACTCTTGTTAGTTGGATGCACTCGTTGTTTCGAGCAAGCCATGGATTGATGCTTGAGTATAAACTTTACCATTCTGTTTGGGAACCGCCTATAATGTGTGTAGCATGGAAGATATCGCCATCTCTTGGTTGTTATGTTGACAATGAAAGTATACTGCTCAAAATATTATTCACCTCTGTTTCAGAACTGAGCTCTGGCACCTCTACAAATCCCTTCTTCCCTCTGCGAAGGGCCTATCTATTTACTTTTATGCCGAGTCATCATCTTCTTATTAAAAAGCACCAGTTGGAGAGCACCGCTGTCATTTGCATTCATTATTGTTAATTTACATTGAGTATGACTTGACTAGATCTCTTTTACCATGAATTACAATGTCTAGTCAGTCCTTGGTCTTTAAAGGTGCTCTGCATTTATGTTTTGCGGTCTCAGAAAGGGCCAGCAAGATACCATCTTGTTATATCATATTATGATTGTTTTGAGAAAGTGATGTCATCCGAGATTTATTATTATTGCTCGCTAGTTGATTATGCTATTGATATGAGTAAACTTGTGACCTAAGCATTATTGCGAATGTGGTTAGTTATAATCTTTGCTGAAAACTTGAATGCTGGCTTTACATATTTACAACAACAAGAGCAAACAGAGTTTGTAAAAAGTTTTTCTTTATCACTTTCAGTTTGTCAACTGAATTGCTTGAGGACAAGCAAAGGTTTAAGCTTGGGGGAGTTGATACGTCTCCGTCGTATCTACTTTTCCAAACACTTTTGCCCTTGCTTTGGACTCTAACTTGCATGATTTGAATGGAACGAACCCGGAGTGACGTTGTTTTCAGCAGAATTACCATGGTGTTATTTATGTGCAGAAACAAACGTTCTCGGAATGACTTGAAACTTCACGGAGCAACTTTTTGGAAAATATAAAATATACCTGCAAAAGATGAAGGCCAGGGGGCCCACCACCTGTCCACGAGGGTGGGGGCGCGCCGCCCTACCTCGTGGCCCCCCTGGAGCTCCTCCGACTCCAACTCCAACTCTATATATTGTGTTTCGGGGAGAAAAAAATTAGAGAGAAGAATTCATCGCGTTTTATGATACGGAGCCGCCACCAAGCCCTAAAACCACTCGGGAGGGCTGATCTGGAGTCCGTTCGGGGCTCCGGAGAGGGGAATCCATCGCCATCGTCATCATCAACCATCCTCCATCACCAATTTCATGATGCTCACCGCCATGCGTGAGTAATTCCATCTTAGGCTTGCTGGACGGTGATGGGTTGGATGGGATCTATCATGTAATCGAGTTAGTTTTGTTAGGGTTTGATCCCTAGTATCCACTATGTTATGAGATTGATGTTGCTATGACTTTGCTATGCTTAATGCTTGTCACTAGGGCCCGAGTGCCATGATTTCAGGTCTGAACCTATTATGTTTTCATCAATATATGAGAGTTCTTGATCCTATCTTGCAAGTCTATAGTCACCTATTATGAGTTATGATCCATTAACCCCGAAGTGACAATAATCGGGATACTTACCGGTGATGACCGTAGTTTGAGGAGTTCATGTATTCACTATGTCTTAATGCTTTGTTCCGGTACTCTATTAAAAGGAGGCCTTAATATCCCTTAGTTTCCGTAAGGACCCTGCTGCCACGGGAGGGTAGGACAAAAGATGTCATGCAAGTTCTTTTCCATAAGCACGTATGACTATATTCGGAATACATGCCTAGATTATATCAATGAACTGGAGCTAGTTCTGTGTCACCCTAGGTTATGATTGTTACATGATGAACCGCATCCGGCATAATTCTCCATCACTGATCCATTGCCTACGAGCTTTCCATATATTGTTCTTCGCTTATTTACTTTCCCGTTGCTATTGCTATCATCACTACAAAATACAAAAAACATTACTTTTACTATCATATTACTTTGCTACTAAACACTTTGTTGCAGATACTAAGTTTCCAGGTGTGGTTGAATTGACAACTCAGCTGCTAATACTTGAGAGTATTCTTTGGCTCCCCTTGTGTCGAATCAATAAATTTTGGTTGAATACTTTACCTCAAAAAATGTTGCCATCCCCTATACTTGTGGGTTATCAACCCCCCTGGCCTTGACCATGGCACCGCGACCTGGCATACCAGCGATGGCTGAGCCTCGCTCGAGGGTCGGGACCCGAGGACGCAGAGCGCCCAGATGAGCAAGGAAAAGCGAGGCTATCGTGAGCCCTACTAGTAACACCACCAAAGAAAAAGTCAGGCGCCGCACAAGGAACCACAACAGACTTGCCAAAAGATAAGTCACCCATGCATGATGGCATGAATCTCTCCGTCGGATGTTCTCCGCTCCCATAAACTCGCTCCGGCAGTGATTCTTCCCTTTTTGGCCTACAAGTAGCTGCTTGCTCGCCAAAGGTGACCTCTTGAGCATTGCGCGTCAGGAGCTCTTACCGGACCTTGGGCCGCTCACCTCCTGGCCTTGACCACGACATCGCGACCTGGCATACCAGCGATGGCTGCAGCCTACCTTGGGATTGGGACCTGCCGGCGTAGAGCTCTAAAGCTACTGCGAGAACAAAAAGGGGGAGAAATGTGAGAGCGAGACATGCAGCCGCAATCTCATGCTAAGAATAGTAAACAGTGGAGCAAAAGCATTACAGGTTTTTTACATACCCCCATGGGGTTCATTTCGATTCCTCACAGGGAACAAAAGGAGAACAACCTCAAGAAGCCTTAACTACGGGCACCATCGTCGATGCCATCATCAACAGTGGGCCACGTGAGGCTGACGCCAACCCCATGCAGATCATCGTCGATGCTGGGTGGAGGTCGCTGCCGCGTTCCGGGCGCAGCGAGAGCTCGGGGGCACATAGATGTCGTCGCTCGACTCCGGAGACTCGCTAGGCCCGGGAGAGTCGCTGGACTCCCAGGAGTCGTCGATGCTGCCAGAGGAGCTGTTGGCGAGACCAGCGATAGGCCCTGCGCCCGCCGCCTCGCCATGCTGACGGTTTCCTCCGGGGCAACACTCCAGGCGACGGCCTTCCTCATCAAAGACCTTGAGGAACAGCATGGAGGTGCCATCATACTCGAAATGGATGGCGAGGGCCCCTCCGTGCGGCAGGCGCGGGTGACCTCGCCCCATCTTCGGGTCATGAAGATCTTGCCAGGGGAGACTACCTCGACTTCCGCCCCCGTGGCCAGACTGCAGCACACGCGTGCTGCAGCCATAGCTCGAACGGCCCCCTTGGCGGCATCTCTTTGGCGAAGAACTGCGGGAACCAGATCCATGTGCGCGGTGGCATTGCCGCCCACATCACGAACTCACGGGGAGCCTTGAGCGTGGGTTCGCAGGACGGCCGGCCGCGTAGCCCCAGCCAGATCCCCACGGCCACGACTCGTGCGGCATGGAGCACTTCCGCCCTCTCCCTAGCCTTGCGCCCGGACGTACAGAGGGAGCGGGAAACCAGGTGGTGGCCGCTCGTGCCAGGGCCGCGTGATACGTCTCCAACGTATCTATAATTTTTGATTGTTCCATGCTATTATATTATCTGTTTTAGATGTTTATGGGCTTTATTATGCCCTTTTATATTATTTTTGGGATTAACCTATTAACCCAGAGCCTAGTGCCAGTTTCTGTTTTTTCCCTTGTTTTAGTGTTTCGCAGAAAAGGAATATCAAATGGAGTTCAAATAGAATGAAACCTTCGGGAGCGTGATTTTTGGAAAGAACGTGATCTAGGAGACTTGGAGTTGAAGTCAAGGAAGCTTCGAGGTGGCCACGAGGCAGGGAGGCGCGCCTGCCCCCTGGGCATGCGCCCCACCCTCGTGGGCCCCTCGTGCCCCCCTGACCGACTTCTTTCGCCTATATATATCCATATACCCTAAAAACATCGGGGAACAAAATAGATCAGGAGTTTCGCCGCCAGAAGCCTTCGTAGCCACCGAAAACCAATCTAGACCCGTTCGGGCAGCATCCCGGAGCGGGGAATCCCTCTCCGGTGGCCATCTTCATCATCCCGGTGCTCTCCATGACGAGGAGGGAGTAGTCCACCCTCGAGGCTGAGGGTATGTACCAGTAGCTATGTGTTTGATCTCTCTCTCTCTCTCTCTCTCGTGTTGTTGAGGTGGCACGATCTTGATGTATCGCGAGCTTTGCTATTATATTTGGATCTTATGATTTTTCTCCCCCTCTACTCTCTTGTAATGGATTGAGTTTTCCCTTTGAAGTTATCTTATCAGATTGAGTCTTTAAGGATTTGAAAACACTTGATGTATGTCTTGCACGTGCTAATCTGTGGTGACAATGGGATATCATGTGATCCACTTGATGTTTGTTTTGGTGATCAACTTGTGAGTTCCGTGACCTCGTGAACTTATGCACAGGGGTTGGCACACGTTTTCGTCTTGACTCTCTGGTAGAAACTTTGGGGCACTCTTTGAAGTTCTTTGTGTTGGTTGAATAGATGAATCTGAGATTGTGTGATGCATATCGTATAATCATACCCACGGATACTTGAGGTGACATTGGAGTATCTAGGCGACATTAGGGTTTTGGTTGATTTATGTCTTAAGGTATTATTCTAGTACGAACTCTATGATAGATTGAACGGAAAGAATAGCTTTGTGTTATTTTACTATGGACTCTTGAATAGATTGATCAGAATGGATAACTTTGAGGTGGTTTCATACCCTACCATAATCTCTTCGTTTGTTCTCCGCTATTAGTGACTTTGGAGTGACTCTTTGTTGGATGCTGAGGGATAGTTATATGATCCAATTATGTTATTGTTGTTGAGAGAACTTGCACTAGTGAAAGTACGAACCTAGGCCTTGTTTCAACGCATTGCAATACCGTTTGTGCTCACTTGACCATTAATTACCCTGCTGTTTTTATATTTTCAGATTACAAAAACCTATATCTATCATCCATATTGCACTTGTATCACCATCTCTTCGCCGAACTAGTGCACCTATACAATTGACCATTGTATTGGGTGTGTTGGGGCCACAAGAGACTCTTTGTTATTTGGTTGCAGGGTTGTTTGAGAGAGACCATCTTCATCCTACGCCTCCCACGGATTGATAATCCTTAGATCATCCACTTGAGGGAAATTTGCTACTGTCCTACAAACCTCTGCACTTGGAGGCCCAACAACATCTACAAGAAGAAGGCTGTGTAGTAGAAATCACCACGTCACTTCCTGCCTCTCCCTTGCATCGTGAGGACGCCTGGACCTCTTCTTCGGCGGGAGAAGTTCAGGATCCTCGAGGGGGGTCTTCCCTTTTTCCACCACGGAAAACCTCCTAATCGGCGCCATGGGTGCTAGGACAAGTCAGCAAGATGGAGAGACCAGGAAGAAGAAGCAGACTGCAAGAAGACAGAGATGAGCAAGGGGGCTCCGCCCCTCCCCTCATTTATAGCCAAGAGGAGTCCAACCGCTGGCCTCCACAATCGTGCATAATGATGGTTTTCCTCTGCATGCAGCAGAGTCTCCTCAAGTCGAATGGTTGCCGAGGCAGCATGGGGAAGCGAAGGCGCCCACATCCCATCAATCGCCACGCGTCGACCAAGGCCGCGTGCGGTTGGGGCCTGTGATGCTCTGCACTTGCCCTTTGGCTTCGCCTCGAAGCCAAGTTCGAGGGCGCCTTGGGCCCAGGGGCTACTATCGGTGTCCTGGGAATGGGGGTGCCCAGACTTCCTTGCCTGTGGCCCATGGCATGGCTCTGTCAATGGCCTGGTACGGCACTGCTTCTGCAATAACAACCCAAGACCCTCGCGAGGGGCCAAGCCTCATGAGGCGGACGACACCAAGACCTTCCTGAGGGGTGGCCTCACCAGGCTGGCCCCGAGGGAGCGGAGATATCGATGCAAGGTGCACCTCGCGAGGTTCACATGACGTGAGCCATGACGACCAAGGACAGGCGGGCGCCAGCGGGTGCAGTGTACCAGTTTCCCATTTGGTACCAAGGAGGCAAGCGCAGGCGCGGAGTCCCGAGGAATCAAGCAAAGGTTTCCATATTGGTGCAACAAGACCAAGACCGCCAGGACGACAGGACGGAGGTCATCGCACAGCCCACCGCAGCGTCACCACCAGAGCCTTTTGCAGGCGAAGACTACTTTTGTCAGGAAAGCTTGTACTAGTTGTCTCCCTTCAAATTTGGCCGTTGTGGGATCCCTTCCCGCCTACATTTGGGAAGAGGGCCAAGGCCACTATAAATAGGACCTAGCCACCACCATAGAAAGGATCGGATCCATTCCACCCTGACCACTTCACTAGCTCATCGAGCTCAAGAACACCTCACCTCCTGAGGCTGTTCCTCGACCGTACTAGTTCATCCTCAGCCCCTCGAGGCAATCCAACACAAAGCTGGAGTAGGGTATTGCACTTCAAGGTGGCCCGAACCAAGATAAATTGCTGTGCTCCTTGTCCCTTGGGTTCATCGAGCTAGGATGTGGGATTGTTGAGCAGGCCGACGGGGAAGAGGGAGTTCTTTGAACGCACCTAAGTGTTCGAACCTCTCAAAGGTCTGCGGAACCCCGAATCCGACAACAGAAATTGGCACTGGACTCTAGGTTAATAGGTTAGTCCCAAAAAATCATATAAAATAGCATCTAAATGCATATAAAACATCCAAGATAAATAATATAATAGCATGGAACAATCAAAAATTATAGATACGTTGGAGACGTATCACGCCACCATCGTCAACCTCTGTCGATCTGCCCGTGCAGGTTACCCACCGATCTACATACCTTTGCCGCCTGAGTTTCTTAGATGATGCCTGCAAAACATCCCCTTTCCCACAGATCCGCGTCACCCTCCCTCACTCCAGAGCATCACAGCCTAAGCCTAGCTATGCTTCTCTTGGAGCTCGAGGAGAGAATGGCCCAAAAGAGGTTTACTGTGGCCTCTTCGCCCGACATCAGCTAGGTGGCCGCCGAGGAAGCTGACGACAATGACTGGCCGCAGCCTTTCAATCAGTGGGCTAGGGTATTCTGGTATGTCACAGACATCGACTACGACATCGAGGTCATCGACTGCGATGTCTTGACGCGAGCTATGTCACGAGTTAAGTTCCCCACCACCTCGGGTGCGACAGCCGTCGATCTCATCGATGGCCCCGCCGCTGATCTCATGTGGCTCGTTATGAACAATTTGCCATTCTTCATTTCCATGGAGACCCTTTTGTCATTTCCTAAGGACACGTTCTGTGACGCTGGCCTGGGATCCTCAGCTGCCAAGTCAGACCTCATCGACGACGACCACCAGGAGGCGCCCATCTGTGACAAGTGAGGAAACCCGTGATTTGTTTTGCCGTGCCTCTTCACTGGAGGAATCCCATGATTTATTTTCTCGAACCCCTTTTGTAGTGAGAATCTGTCTAGTATTTATTGCTATATTCTGTTGTTTGCATAATGCCTTGTTTTATTTCAACAATTTTTGGTTGTTCGGTTGTTTGTAGTTAGCATATGTCCAGTTTCAATTGCTATCTTTAGTTATTCGTAGTTTGTCTTGTTTATTTCAGTTATTCACAATGTGATGTTCTATATGTGCAAGTATAAACTGTACAGTTCAATTTCATCCATACTAGTTTCAACAATAGCTCTATGAATGACTATATTTGGTTGATGTTAAGCATGTTGTACTTAACATGCCTTTCCATTTGATTTAACAATAACTAGTGTACTTAGACCTGCACAATACCAGTTTGAATGACTATGTTTGCTTGTTTTAAGTGTTAGGCCTGTTGCAGTTAACACACCTTTCCACTTCTTGTTTTGCTTAACTAGCATGCTTAAACCTTCACCATGAAGCTACAATTTGGAGATTATGTTGTCTACCATGGATATATTTGGTTGATGTTTAGCCTGTTGTGCTTAACATGCCTTTAGATGTACTTACACATGACAATATTGGGAACAACTGTTGTTTACCTTCGAGGTTAGTTTCATCCCATGGATTATATATAATCACTGTTCAGGATATCGGTAGCTGGTACCATATAGGTCGGGGGCTGATAAGGGATTAATCGTTGAATCGGACATTTAACTGAATATATTTGTAACCTATTTATCGGTAGGTTAACTAGGGCCATATCTAACATATCTCAGGCTACATACCACATGCATTGTAATGAATGATTAAATATGCAATCCTAGGATACATAGCAACAAGGAAGGGATGTTTGGTTTTGGCCCGGGAGTGCCACACTTTGCAATACAATGTTGCCAAACTTACCAAAGGTCAGTGTAACGCCCCGGATGTAACATTCCATAATTGTAACTCCAACTCTTGCCATTTCCGGCTATGTGATATGTTATATCCTTCGTGGTTGGGTTTTGTCTTCGTTTTTGCAGTTTGTTCATTTCATGCATTTCATCTCATGTCATCATGTGCATCTCTTTTGCATTCGTGTTCGTCTCATGCATCCGGACATTTTCCCCGTTGTCCGTTTCGAAATCTGACACTCCCACATGCACCCTTTGCACCCCTCAGATCTCATTTCGTAAGCGGGAGAAAAACACTTTTGGAATGGGCCGCGATTTGTTGAGTGGCCTTGGTATATCACCGGTAGGCCGCCTGTCAAATTTCGTTCCATTTGGAGGTCGTTTGATGCCCCAACGGTTAACCGGGTAACCGCAAAAGCCTCTCTCTCCTTGCAGCCCAACACCCCTCCAAAACATCCCCCTAGCCCATCTAAACCCCCTCCATGCTCTCCGTCGTTGGATCACGATCATGTGGGCGAAAACCGCACCTCATTTGGACTCTCCTAGCTCCCCTACCTATAAATATGCCCTCTCCCCCGAAATTTGCAGATGAAACCCTAGTCTTCCCCTTCCTCCGCGCGTTGGACACGCCCGCCGCGCCGCCCGAACCAATCTAGCGCCGCCATGTGTCCCCGCCGCCGTCCTCCACCACGCGTCGCCGTGGGCCCGCGGGAGCATAGATCCGGCCCTCCCCGAGCCCGAGCCAGGCCGCCGCCGCCGCCCGCTCCTCCCACCGGCGCCGCCCTCCTCCGCCCGTTCACCGCCCCGCCACCTCGCGCCCGACGCCGCCACACCAGACCAACCGCGCCGCCCTACGCCATCGGTCGCCGCACCCAAGCTCGCCGGATCCTGTCGCCTCCCGCGTGTCTCCGTCGACCCCCCTCGCCGGCGACCCTCTCCGGCACCGCCCTGACCTCGCCGGTGTTCCACTCCGGCCGCCGTCTCCCCCAAGTCCGTCGACATCCGCATCACCTCGAAGTCCGTGCCGAAACCCTATATCTGTGAGGTTGATTATTTTTTGTCCCGAACCCCTCACATTATGTGCTCACCTTTGATATGCCATATCTCCATGTCCGTAGCTCCGAATTGCGCATATGACATATCAAAATATTCGTCTCGTGATGCTCTTCACGTTAGTGTCATTTGAATGCATGTTATTGTCTATATTGATGCCCTAATGTTCGTTGCCAAAGTGATATATGATGTTGTCTGCTGGAATTCATCACAACTTGTTGATTTGTCATTTTCATTGCATTTTGTGTGTGCATCCTTTCAGCATGATGTCTACATGTTTTAGAAGCATTTCGATGCCATATTTACAGTGGTGCAAGACTTGTATTTTTATGAGCTTTGTGGTGACCAGCACAAGCATGCAAAGTAGGCCACATAATGTTGCTGATTTCAGACACTTGCTAATTTTGCTGTCTTTTCCTGTTACATGATGATGCTATGTTGTCTTGTTGCCACAAGTAGATGCATGCATATTATAATGAACCTCAATAATGATGTTTTGAAGCTATGGTTATCCTCTATTCTTTCATGCCTGTGGTCGCAATTATGGAGTACCCTAGCTTGTCAATACCATGCTCTGCTTTTGCTAAATATTGTTGCTGGCAGATTGTTAACATGATGTTCATTTTTGCCATGTGTTTTGGTAGTGATCCATGCACCCTATGAACTTTCTCTTGCCATGTTTAGCTTCATAATTGTGTCTACTTACTTTTGATAACCTTGTGATGCCATGTAATGCAATGTGGTGAGTCGAATGAGCTTGGAAAGTTGCTATCATGAATCTGTTTCTAACATGTCATGTTCTTTTCTAAGTCTGAAACTGATCATATCACTTGCCATGTTTGCATGGGTGCTACCTCTTTTTCTGTGCATCTTTGGCTAAACTTCAGTAAGAGAGTTTTGTTCTTTGTCTTTAGTAATAGCATGCCATGCCTTTGTTTTCCATGATATGTTCATGTAGCATGTTGCCCGCTAGCTCTAAACATGACTACATGATGTTGTTTATACCTTGTTTAGTATTTTCACTAAGTCTGTGAAGCTGTTATCATTTGCATCTTTGCCATGCTGTTTTAGGCTTGATCCAGTGAGTTCTAGCAGGAGCTCAGTCTTCATTATTTGTAGAGCTTCACGTGTACTTTACTGCCATGTGCTTTGTTACTATGTTGGAGTGTTGTAGCATAGTTTCATGATGCATTTTAAGTGCTATGATGCTGTTAAGCGCAGTTTTGCATCGTTCTTGTTTTGCTCGTCAATTGCAAACCGTGCATCCGTTTCTGATGATCCTTATATCGATTTTGACTGAAATCACCCCATATTTCTAGCGGCATGCTTGGTTTTCCAAGTTGATGCCTTGATCATCCTTTCCCTTCCGGAGTATCCATATGCATTGCACATCATATCTTGCATTCAATGCCATGTCTTGCATCATGTTGCTTGTGCAATGCACCGTGATTGATTGTTGTTCCATTGCTTGGGTTCTTTCTTTGGGTAGATCCGGGAGACGAGTTCGTGAATGAGGACCTATTGAGTATATTTATGAGGAGCAAGCATTCGACAACCCTGAGAACTTTGTAGGAAAGATGATCATTACCCCCGATATCACTTCTATCTTTGCTTGCTAGTTGTTCGTTCTATCGCTATGTCGCGCTACCTACCACTTGTTTATCATGCCTCCCATATTGCCATGTCAAGCCTCTAACCCAGCTTCCTAGTAAACCGTTGTTTGGCTAAGTTACCGCTTTTGCTCAACCCCTCTTATAGCATTACTAGTTGCAGGTGCCTTGCAGGTTGTTCCATGTTGGAACATGGATATGCTGGGATATAACCATATCTCTTATTTAATTAATGCATCTATATACTTGGCAAAGGGTGGAAGGCTTGGCCTTTTTCTCGATGTTTTGATCCACTCTTGCCGCCCTAGATTCCGTCATACCGGTATTATGTTCCTTGATTTTGCGTCCCTAACATGATGTGGGTTTATGGGCCCCTCTTGATAGTTCACGTTGAATAAAATTCCTCCAGCAAGGCCCAACCTTGATTTTACCATTTGCCTATTTATAACTAAAACTTGCATAGGGACTTTCCGGACCCCGTGGACTTAATTAACCCCCCAGGCCAGTGCTCGTCATGAGTGTTGGTCCAAACATGTCAACCGCCGGTGGCCGCCAGGGGCAACTCTGGATTGGCCTACCAGAAGTTTGTACAATTCGATCGTGGACTGAGACAAGATACACGCGGCTAATATCAGGGTGTCGGCATGTCGGGAGGTCTTGTTGGTGTAGTTTTAACATTGTCTAAATATCTTGTGCACCGGGATTTCAAGCCAGATCAGAGGGTCCCGCGATGGAGGATTGTCTCTGTGGATCGTGAGCTTGTCATGGGCTAAGTTGGGACACCCCTACAGGGTTTAAACTTTCGAGAGTCGTGCCCGTGGTTATGTGGAAGATGGGATTTTGTTAATATCCGGTCGTAGAGAACTTGACACTTGACTTAATTAAAAGATAACAACCGCGTGTGTAACCGTGATGGTCTCTTTTCGACGAGGTTTGCAAAGAGAACACGGTGGGGTTATGTTTGAACGTAAGTAGTTCAGGATCACTTCTTAATCATTTCTAGATTTTCAATCGTTAAGTAGTTTCTCATCTTACTCTTGTCCTTGTATGTTAGCCACCATATTTGCTTAGTGCTTGCTGCAACTCCACCTCATAACCACATCCTACCCATAAGCTTAAATAGTCTTGATCTCGCGGGTTTTGAGATTGCTGAGTCCTCGTGACTCACATATACTACCAAAATAGTTGTAGGTGCCGATGATACCATTGCAGGTGATGCTACCAAACTCAAGTGGGAGTTCGACGAGGACCTTGGCCGTTACTATGTGTCTTTTCCTGATGATCAGTAGTGGAGCCCAGTTGGGACGATTAGGGATCTAGCATTTGGGGTTATCTTCTTTTAATTCGGATTTGTCTGTAGTCAAACTATGTGTGCACTCTGAATGATGTATGAATTATTTGAGCATTGCGTGACATGGTGATTGTAAGCCAACTATCTTTTATCCCTTTCTTGTTCATTACATGGGATTGTGTGAAGATGACCCTTCTTGTGACAAAACCAACATGCGGTTATGCCTCTAAGTCGTGCCTCGACACATGGGAGATATAGCCGCATCTTGGGCGTTACAAGTTGGTACTAAGAGCCATCCCCGACTTAGGAGCCCCCTGCTTGATCGAATCACTGACGTTGTTGAGTCTAGAACAAAATGTTTTGAGTCTTAGGATTATATATATATATATCAGAGAGTAGGATTCTTTTTACTCCTCAGTGCCCTTCGTCGCTCTCGTGAGGCCTCCCGGCGTAGATCTTTTGACTTTCCTCTCTTCATTTTCACAAAAAAATAGGATCACATGGGTATTTTGGTATCATTCTGTTATTCTTGTGACGAGAACATTATTCTTGGTGCCTCCTAACATTTAGGGGTTGTGGCAGTCTCCCGGGGAGTTGAGTTCTGATGTGTTGTCATCACAATTTTATCATTGCAGTTCTGGAATACCTGAGTTCGCCAACATTGAAAATCTCTTTTATGCACTTAGTGGTGAGATAAACTTGACGCCACCCAGTACTGGGGAGGGTGTTCGGGAGTATTACCATAGCTCGTATAACAGATGCTTTTTCAAGGTTGAGGTACATGATTTTCGGAGTTTTCTTGGTTATGTGTTGATGGATGGATACAGTTGGAGCATAGGGCTTGTTAGTTGTGTGATATATATATATATTGTGCCTCCCTGTATCCCCAACACCAGATTGCATAACCAGAAAGTTTTGGGAGTTAATAGGTGGGAATTCAAGTAGCTCTAGCTATTCTTCCAGCATATAATTGGTATGTGATTGGGTAATCCTTACCACTTTTTTGTTCTAGTCTTACCTTGTTATTTCATTCATCAATCTCTTTTAAGCGGCTTCTCACTTTAATGGTCCTGTAATGTTAACTTTGGAATTCATTCGTTCAATCTATGTCCAGATGTTCATTGTGAAGACTATACATTGCAATTTATATCCGTTGATTCAGCTTGTCTATCTGTCTATCATCGTTCTAATGGATGTCACCCTCTTAAGGATGCCTCCTCCAATGTGTCTGAATCCGGACCACAATGATGGAGATCAGGCGAACCCTCCACCCGCGCCACCACCTCCGCCTCCGGAGGCATGGCAAGTTGTCATGGTAGCCACCAACGCCAACACCCAGATGCTTTTGCAACTCTTGCAAGAGCGCAACCAAGGTCAGGTCAACCAAGGGAATCAAAGTCAAGGGCAATTCAACAACCAACCTCAGTTTGCTTCCCTCAACCAGTTCTTTGCAAATCAACCAAAGTCTTTCAGCAACTGTGTCGAGGCCACAGACGCTGATGATTGTCTCGTGGACATCAACAAGCATTTTGAATGTAGCAATGTCAGACCTGAGGACTACATCAAGTTTGCTTCTTCTCAGCTCAAGGACCAAGTTGCTGATTGGTATCAACAATACAAAGATTCTGGAGGAGGTCGAGTGATTACCTGGGATGATTTCTGCCGGGATTTCAAAGCTCACCACATTCCAACAGGTGTTGTTGAGAGCAAGCGCGAGGAATTCCGCAATCTCAAGCAAGGAAGCATGTCCATGTACCAATTCAACATCTAGTTTTAGAAACTTGCTCACTTTGCTAAACAAGACGTTCCTGATGAAAAGAGCATGAACTATCACTTCAGGGGTGGCCTCAGAGAGGATCTGCAGTTAGCTTTTGTTCTTGTTGTGCTTACTAAGTGCGATCAATTCTATAACATGGCCCTCAAACAAGAAGGTGCTTAGCTCAAGTGTGAGGCTTTGAAAGAAGAGAATCAGGGATGCAGTTTAGTCTTGTTCTTCCTCACAAGTGGCAGCTAAGCAACAGAAGTTCCGGCTTCCTCTGCCTCCTCCGTTTCATCAGCCCTACCAGCAGAAGAACAAAGGTGGTCATGGATCTTCCCACCCACCTAACCCGGGCTATCAGAACAAGTCTCGGACTCAAGCTCCGAGGGTAGGTGCTCCTCCTCCTTATCACCGTCCGCTTTCAGAGGTCACTTGCCATAGGTGTGGTATGAAAGGGCATTACTCAAACAAGTGCATCCAGAAGCGCCTTCCGCCTCCTCCTCCTGTGAGGTCAGCTAGCAATTTAGTTGTGAAGCACAATTCCAAGTTTGCAAAGGTGAACATGTTGAATGCAGCTCAAGCATAGGATTCTTCAGATGTGATCATGGGTAACCTCTTAGTTAACTCTATCCCTGCTAAAGTGTTGTTTGATTCTGGTGCTTTGTGTTCTTTCATTTCAAGACCTTTTGCATCGAAGCATGAGTTTGTTTTTGAAGATTTGGCTAGCCATTGTTTGTCATTTCTCCGGGTAAAGTGTTGAGCTCAAGCAGCTTTATTTTGAATGTCGGTATCAAGATGGGCAACTATAAATTCATGTCTTCCCCAATTGTTCTCGGCAATTCCGATATTGATCTCATTCTCGGCATGGATTGGCTTTCTCAGCACAAGGCCTTCCTTGATTGTGCTGCCAGGGAGATTATGTCGACACACCCTTCTGAGGATGTAATCATCTATGCCACTCATGATGAAACCATTCGGTTGTTCTCTCTCAATGAGAAGGGCGAGTTAGATGCAATTTCTCAGATTCTAGTTGTTTGTGAGTACCAAGATGTCTTTCCAGAAGAGCTTCCAGGTATGCCTCCTCACTGGCCAGTTGAGTTCATTATCGATCTTGAGCCTGGTACTGAACCCGTTTTCAAGCGTCCATACAAGCTTGGACCAAAGGAGCTGAAGGAATTGAAGAAAAAACTTGATGAACAAGAGCGTCTGGGTCTGATCAGACAGAGTTCATCTCCATGGGTTTGTGGTGCTCTTTTTGTCCAGAAGAAGGATGGCACGGACCGACTTTGCGTTGATTACCGTCCATTGAATAAGAAGACAATGAAGAACAAGTATCCACTTCCCAATATCAATGAGTTATTCGAACAACTTAAAGGTGCAAATGTGTTTTCCAAGCTTGACCTCCGTATGGTTTATCATCAGATTCACATTCGTGATGAAGATATCCCTAAGACAACATTCATAACAAGCTTTGGTTCTTATGAATATAGTGTCATGTCTTTCGGCATTGTCAATGCTCCTCCAACATTCTCTCGAATGATGAACTTCATCTTCAACCCCTACACCAATGAATTCGTCCTGCTGTATCTCGATGATATCTTGGTGTTCTCCAAGAACAAGAAGGATCATGCCAAACATTT
The DNA here is from genome assembly GCF_018294505.1 of Triticum aestivum. NCBI lineage: Eukaryota > Viridiplantae > Streptophyta > Magnoliopsida > Poales > Poaceae > Triticum > Triticum aestivum. The sequence goes on from NC_057812.1 coordinate 321,033,599, forward strand.
GTGATTGGTGCTCGACATGCTCAGAGAGTATCAATTCTATGCGAAGTTCTCCAAATGTGACTTTTGGCTTGATGAAGTTCTTAACCTTGGACACATCATCTCCTCCAAAGGCATTGCTGTTAATCCAGAAAAGTTTTCTGCAATTGTGAATTGGGAACCTCCTCAGAATGTCAAGCAGCTCCGCAGTTTCCTTGGTCTTGCAAGCTACTGCCGAAGATTCGTTGAGAATTTCTCAAAGATTGCAAAGCCTCTTTCCAACCTCCTCTAGAAACATGTCAAGTATGTCTGGACTCCTGACTGTACCGTTGATTTCAACACTCTCAAAGAGAAGCTAGTCTCAGCTCCTGTCTTAACACCTCCTGATGAATCCAAGCCATTCGAAGTTTTCTGCGATGCCTCATTGCAAGGTCTCGGTGCTGTGTTAATGCAAGAGAAGAAAGTTGTGGCCTATACTTCTCGTCAGTTGAAGCCCAATGAAAGAAACTACCCCACTCACGATCTTGATTTGGCGGCAGTTGTCCATGCATTAATAACATGGAGACATCTCTTGTTGGGAAGGCAAGTGGACATTTTCACCGATCACAAGAGCCTCAAGTATATCTTCACTCAACCCAACCTCAACCTTAGGCAAACTCGTTGGGTCGAAATGATTCAAGAGTACAATCCAAGTATTGAATATACTCCAGGCAAGGCGAATGTGATTGTAGATGCTTTGAGCAGAAAGGCTTATTGCAACAGCTTAATTCTTAAGCCATTCCAACCGGATCTTTGTGAAGCTTTCCACAAGCTCAACCTCCAAGTTGTTCCTCAAGGTTTTCTTTCCAACCCTCAAGTCACTCCAACATTGGAAGACCAAATTCGTGAGGCACAACTCCTTGATACCATGGTGAAGAAGGTCAAACATGGTATTGCCAAGGGCTTATCCAAATACAAGTGCTATCGCATTGATGACAAAGGACACATTATTCTTCAAGGACCGGATTGTGGTTCCTAAAGGTGATCTAAGGAAGGTCATAATGAACGAAGCGCCCAATTCTCTTCTCCCCATTCATCCGGGCAGTTCAAAGATGTACCATGACCTCAAGCAGTCGTATTGGTGGACTCGGATGAAGCGAGAGATTGCTCAATTCGTGAATGAATGTGATGTCAGTCGAAGGGTGAAAGCAGAACACCAATGACTAGCTAGTCTCCTCCAACCTCTTGCTATTTCGGAATGGAAGTTTGATCATATCGAAATGGACTTTGTCACTGGATTTCCCAAGTCCAAGCATGGGAATGATGCTATCTTTGTTGTCATCGACAAGCTTACTAAAATGGGTCATTTCCTTCCAATCAAAGAATCTATCATGGCAGCTCAGTTGGCAGAGCTATACACCTCCAAAATTGTCTCTTTGCATGGTATTCCGCAAATGATCTCTTCAGACCACGGAAGCATTTTCACTTCTAAGTTCCGGGACTCCTTCCAGAAGTCCATGTGCACCAACATTTGCTCCAGCTTGGCCTTTCATCCTCAAACAAGTGGGCAAGTTGAGCGAGTCAATTAAATCCTCGAGGACATGCTCAGAGCTTGTGTCATCTCTTTTAGTATGAAGTGGGAAGATTGTCTCCCATATGCCGAGTTCTCCTACAACAACAACTTCCAAGCAAGTTCGGGCAAGGCCCCATTCAAAATTCTTTATGGCAGAAAGTGTCGTACTCCTCTTAATTGGTCCGAGACTGGTGAACGCCAACTCCTTGGCAATGACTTGATCATAGAAGCTGAAGAAATGTGTAAAGTCATTCTTGAAAATCTCAAAGTCGTGCAATCACGCCAGAAGAGTTACTATGATAGCAAGCATCATGACTTGGCTTTCGAGATCGGAGACCATGTCTACCTCCGCATCTCTCCAATGAAAGGCACACGATGCTTCGGTATCAAAGGGAAGCTTGCCCTGAGATACGTGGGTCCTTTCAAGATCATTGGCAAAAGAGGTGACCTTGCCTATCAACTTGAGCTTCCGTCCAACTTCGCAATTATGCACGATGTGTTTCACGTGTCACAGCTTCGCAGGTGCTTCAGATGCCTGAGCGCACTATCAACTTTGAAGAGATTGACCTCCAAGAAGACTTGTCTTATCATGAGCAGCCCGTTGCCATTATTGAAGAAACCGATCGCAAAACTCGCAACAAGTCGATCAAATTACTGAAAGTTAAGTGGTCTCACCATTCCAACCGAGAAGCCCTAGATCTCGGGTTGAGATCCTCTTGTACTGGTGGAGAGTTATAACGCCCTGGATGTAACATTCCATAATTGTAACTCCAACTCTTGCCATTTCCGGCTATGTAATATGTTATATCCATCGTGGTTGGGTTTTGTCTTTGTTTTTGTAGTTTGTTCATGTCAGGCATTCCATCTCCTGTCATCATGTGCGTCTCTTTTGCATTCGTGTTCGTCTCGTGCATCCGAACATTTTCCCCGTTGTCCGTTTCGAAATTCGATACTCCCACATGCACCCGTTGCACCCCTCAGATCTCGTTTCGTGAGTGGGAGAAAAATATTCTTGGAATGCGCCGAGATTTATCGAGTGGCCTTGGTATATCATCTGTAGGCTTCCTGTCAAATTTCTTTCCATTTGGAAGTCCTTTGATGCCCCAACGGTTAACCGGGTAACCGCAAAAGCCTCTCTCTCCTTGCAGCCCAACACCCCTCCAAAACAGCCAACTAGCCCATCTAAACCCCCTCCATGCTCTCCGTCGTTGGATCACGATCATGTGGGCGAAAACCGCACCTCATTTGGACTCTCCTAGCTCCTCCTGCCAATAAATATGCCCTCTCCCTCGAAATTTGCGGATGAAACCCTAGTCTTCCCCTTCCTCCGTGCACCGGACACGTCCGCCCGGTGCCGGACACGTCTGTCGCACCGCCCGAACCAATCTAACACCGCCACGTGTCCCCGCCGCCGTCCTCCACCGCGCACCGCCACGGGCCCACGGGAGCCCAGATCCGGCCCTCCCCGGGCCCAAGCCAGGCCGTCGCCGCCACGCGCCACCCGAGCGCCTCGCCGTCGCCTGCTCCTCCTGCCGGCGCCGCCCTCTGCTGCCCGATCACCACCCCGCCACCTCGCACCTGACGCCACCGGTCGCCGTGCCCAAGCTCGTCGGATCCTGCCGCCTCCCGTGCGTCTCCGTCAACCCGCCTCGTCGGCGACCCTCTCCAGCACTGCCCCGACCTCGCCGGCGTTCCACTCGGGCCGCCATCTCCCCCTAGTCCAGCGACGTCCACATCGCCTCGAAGTCCGCATCGAAACCCTAGATCTGCGAGGTTGATTATTTTCTAAGTCCTGAATCCCTCACATTATGTGCTCCGCTCTGACATGCCATATCTCCATCTCCGTAGCTCCGAATTGCGCATATGATATATCAAAATGTTCATCTCGTGATGCTCTCCATGGTACTGTCATTTGCATTCATGTTACTTTCCATATTGAAGCCCTAATCTTTATTGCAAAAGTGCTATATGATGTTGTCTGCTAGAATTCATCATAACTTGCTGATTTGTCATTTTCATTGCATTTTGTGTGTGCATCCTTTGAGCATGATGTCTACATGTTTTAGAAGCATTTACATGTCATATTTACAGTGGTGGAACCCTTGTATTTTTATGATCTTTGTGGTGACTAGCACAAGCATGCAAATAGGACACATGATGTTGCTGATTTCAGACACTTACTAATTCTGCTAAGTCTTTTCCTGTTACATTATGATGCTATGTTGTCTTGTTGCCACAAGTTGATCCATGCATATTTTGATGAACTTTGGTAATGATGTTTTGAATCTATGGTTATACTCTATCTATTCGTGCCTCTGGTTGCAATTATGGAGTAGCCTAGCTTGCCATTGCCATGCTCTACTTTTGCTAAAAATTGTTGCTGCCAGATTGTTAACATGATGTTCATTTTTGCCATGTGTTTTGGTAGTGATCCATGCACCCTATGAACTTGATCTTCCCATGTTTAGCTTCATAATTGTGTCTACTTACTTTTGGTATCCTTGTGATGCCATGTAATGCTTTGAGGTGAGTGCCATGAGCTTGCAAAGTTGCTATCATGAATCTGTTTCTGCCATGTCATGTTTTTCTTCCAAGTCTGAAACTGATCATATCACTTGCCATGTTTGCTATCTCTTTTTCTATGCATCTTTGGCTAAAGTTCAGTAAGGCAGTTTTGTTCGTTGCCTTTAGTAATAGCATGTCATGCCTTTGTTTGCCATGATATGTTCCTGTAGCATGTTGCTTGCTAGCTCTAAACATGACACCTGATGCTGTTTATACCATGTTTAGTATTTTCACTAAGTTTGTGAAGCTTTTATCATTTGCATCTTTTCCATGCTATTTTAGGCTTGATCCCGTGAGTTCTAGAAGGAGCTTAGTGTTCATGATTTGTAGAGATTCACGTGTACTTTACTTCCCTGTGCTTTGTTGCTATGTTGGAGTGCTAGAGCATAGTTTGATGATGCATTTTAAGTGCTATGATGTTGTTAAGCGCAGTTTTGCATCGTCCTTGTTTTGCTCGTCATTTGCAAACCATGAATCCGTTTCTAGTGATCCTTATATCGATTTCGACCGAAATCACCCCATCTTTTCAGCGGCATGCTTGGTTTGCCAGGTTGATGCCTTGATCATCCTTTCCCTTCCAGAGTATCCATATGCATTGCACATCATATCTTGCATTCCATGACATGTCCTGCATCATGTTGCTTGTGCATTGCATCGTGATTGATTGTTGTCCCATTGGTTATGTTCTTTATTTGGGTAGATCCAAGAGACGAGTTTGTGACGAGGAACCTGTTGAGTACGTTTACAAGGAGCAAGCTTTTGACAACCCTGAGAACTTTGCAGGAAAGGTGATCATTACCCCCGATATCACTTCTATCTTTGCTTGCTAGTTGTTCGTTCTATCGCTATGTCTCACTACCTACCACTTGTTTATCATGCCTCCCATATTGCCATGGCAAGCCTCTAACCCACCTTCCTAGCAAATTGTTGTTTAGCTAAGTTACCGCTTTTGCTCAGCCCCTCTTATAGTGTTGCTACTTGCAGGTGCCTTGCAGGTTGTTCCATGTTGGAACATGGATATGTTGGAATATCACCATATCTCTTATTTAATTAATGCATCTATATACTTGGCAAAGGGTGGAAGGCTTGGCCTTTTGCTCGGTGTTTAGATCCACTCTTGCCGCCCTAGTTTCCGTCATACCGGTATTATGCGCCTTGATTTTGTGTCCCTAACACGATGAGGGTTTATGGGCCCCTCTTGATAGTTCGCTTTGAATAAAACTCCTCCAGCAAGGCCCAACCTTGGTTTTGCCATTTGAATGTTTACAACTAAAACTTGCATAGGGACTTTCCGGACCCCGTGGACTTTACTAACCCCCTTGGGCCAGTGCTCGTCATGAGTGTTGGTCCAAACCTGGCAACCGCCGGTGGCCGCCAGGGGCAACTCTCGATTGGCCTACCGGAAGTTTCGACAATCTGATCGTGGCCTGAGACGATATACACGCAGCTACTATCAGGGTGTCGGCACGTCGGGAGGTCTTGCTGGACTAGTTTTACCATTGTCGAAATATCTTGTGCACCGGGATTCCGAGCCTGATTGGAGGGTCCCACGATGGAGGATTGTCTCCACGGATCGTGAGCTTGTCATGGCCTAAGTTGGGACACCCCTGCATGGTTTAAACTTTCGAGAGCCGTGCCCGCAGTTATGTAGTAGTTGGGATTTTGTTAATATACGGTTGTAGAGAACTTGACACTTGACTTAATTAAAAGACACCAACTGCGTGTGTAACCGTGATGGTATCTTTTCGACGAGGTTCAGGAAGAGAACACGGTGCGGTTATGTTTGAACGTAAGTAGTTCAGGATCACTTCTTGATCGCTTCTAGCTTTTTGATCATTACGTAGTTTCTCATCTTACTCTTGTACTCGTATGTTAGCCACCATATTTGCTTAGCACTTGCTACAACTCCACCTCATAACCACATCCTACCCATAAGCTTAAATAGTCTTGATCTTGTGGGTTTTGAGATTGTTGAGTCCTCGTGACTCACAGATACTACCAAAACAGTTGCAAGTGCCGATGATACCAGTTGAGGTGATGCTACCAAACTCAAGTGGGAGTTCGATGAGGACCTTGGCCGTTACTACATGTCTTTTCCTGATGATCAGTAGTGCAACCTAGTTGGGACGATCGAGGATCTAGCATTTGGGGTTATCTTCTTTTCATTAGGATTTGTCCATAGTCAGACTATGTGTGTACTCTGAATGATGTACGAATTATTTGAGCTTTGTGTGACGTGGCGATTGTAAGCCAACTATCTTTTATCCCTTTCTTGTTCATTACATGGGATTGTGTGAAGATGACCCTTCTTGCGACAAAACCAACATGCGGTTGTGCCTCTAAGTCATGCCTCGACACGTGGGAGATATAGCCGCATCTTGGGCGTTACAGTCAGTTCTTGAAAATGGGAGCCACAAGTTGGCACACATAAGAGAATCTTGCCACACCTTTTGAGTGTATGTGATGTGGGATCATAGTGTGGCTTGCCTAAGATGTGGCTTGAACCGAACACACACCTAAGTTGGTCAAACTTGCCAAACCTTAGGTGTGGCAACCTTTGGCAAACGTAGTCTCAAACCAAGAGTGTTACCTTAATGTTCTGATGATGTCTAGATATACATAGAAGAGCAGCAAGAAAAACAACAACACAGCAGCAGTTAACTACAGTTAATCAGCTGATATTTGTAAAAATGTAATGAACTCCCCCTGCCCCATAATATAAGATGTTTATTCATCCATGCCATGAGTATATTGGATGTTATAAGAGCTTATACAACGGGACAAAGGGAGTGTTGTACTACATCATTGTGCAATTGATGTTTAGTTTGTAATATTAACTTGGTTCTTTTAGGTACATGTCATTGGTAAAGATCTGTGCTTTGACCCTTTCTGTGTATGGGGCAATGAGATATTGATGAACCAGCATCGAGTGAGGAAACGGATAAAGATTGCTAGTAATACGAGTTGATGACAATTAAACTATTTGTTTACATTTTATCCAAGACAATAGTGAACTGCAGCATGGTAAGTAAGAACTCTACAGCCTTCTTTTTACAGCCCATAGTGAGTTGTGTTAGATGACAATGTCTGAATCTTTTTCCTTTGTAGTGGTTCTCGAAGTAGTTTACTCAAGATTAGCTCTCAAACTACATGATTGGTGGGCATGCAAAGGTTAAAGTATTTCTACCAGAACACATTGACTATCTAGATGTCCTCATGAGTAATGAAGACAGTGAAGGATGGGAGGTCGTCCATCACAAGGTGTTAGACTAGAGTCGTGCGTGCCTTCTGCATGGAGGAGAGCACAATACGAGTATTCCGCTTCACCTTGTTCAGCAACCAGAATGTCTTTCGCATCTTTATTTACTGTGTTTAATAGTACAAGTATACAACCCTGGTTCATCATTTTTATTTGGTACTTATGTAATTCTTTAACATATGTATCTATGAATCGAATAATCCATTGGTTGTTGAACCTGATGGATATGAATAAAGTTATAGAAAGCTTTCAAATTCAAATTTGGTACAATTTTAAATAGAAGAAACTAAATTAGGGTCAAAATATGCTCTACAGGTCGTTATGGCGCACACGGTATGTAAAGCACAAACGTGTGTGATATACATCATAATCCGACACGGTTTGCAGAGAGGAAACATGTGCAACCATGCACACAGTTGCCGTTTGTGAAGCGTGTATGATGTTAGACAATATCACAAATGGTGCAAGCAAAATAAATGTTTGTGATAGTTGCCTTATCATACACGGTTTACAATCATGAACTGTTTCAGATGTTGTAGGCATCATAAACGTTGCACAACATAACAACGTGTGAGATAATTATCCTGTATGCCACTGGTACGAAGGTCTGACGTTTCATAATCCTATCCGACACTCATACGATGATTAGGTAATTTTACTAATTACAGATCGCATACGGTTCGGTAAAGTGAATGTGTGTGATAGTCTCCTTATCACACATGCTTGGCAATCACGAACTGTTTGTGATGGGGTACACATCATAAATGTTGCACCACACAATAGCATGTGCAATGTTAATGCAAACACACATGAGTAGCAAGGATGGATCATTTGGGATATTCGATATACCACAACCAGTTGTGTGACGAATCACGTTTGGGCTAGACGCGGGCGTCGCACATGCTTTATTCTGGAAAATGTATGCATTCATACTCCCTATCCCCGACGGTTTCTGGGCCATGTGGGAAGGACCCCCTATCGCACGCACTGGCAAGGCGACGGTTTAAAATGCCGTCGTGGAAAGGGGTTAAAAACTGTTTGTATAGCAGCTCATTGTACCAGTGAACCTCTTACGCCTCATGATTGGCTTGATGTTGTGGTCGAGGGATTCTTTCCTGATTCCTCCAATAGTGGCGCTCCTCAAGGCGAGCGGCTTCGTCTTGGTTCTCTTGTCGTTGTGCTTCTTCTTATTCACACATGCGATGGTTGCACTCGTTCATGGCGGGGGTTGCTTCTCGAAGAGCACATTGTGATTCCAGTGTTTGTTCCTCACAACGTTGTTGTTCTTGCCATAGCGCGTCGTCATCTTAGGTTTCTTGGCATTGGTGTTGTCAAGCTTACGTTTGGTCTAGGGCATCTTGTTCTTGGCGACGATGTCATTCGCGCTCATGAAGGCAGTCTTGCAAACCATTTCCAAGGAAAGGGTTTTGCGAAGGTTGATGATTTTTATGGTCATCATGAAGATAAGAATGAGCTCCTGGAAGACTTTTGTCAGAAGAGGTATTCGAAGAGTGTCAACTTGAGTGGCACTATCTTGATGAAGATGTGGTAGAAGCGCGGTTGACCATCATGGCACGAAACTCTTCCATTTGGATAGTAAGCTTGGCATCAAGGTAGTCCCATGTTCTTGCTTCCATTGTCACAAGTCGGTGGCGAGTTGTTCAATGCGATCTCCCATAGCTTCACTTTCTTGATGCAAAACTCGTTGAATGCCGAAAAGGTGAACCTTGGTAACGAAGTCATTTGGTTCTTCTTGCTCATCGAAGAGCGAGTTGGAGGTGCTCAACCTATCCATCATGGTCAAATAGAGGTTATAAAAATGAGAGAACAATACCAAAATTACCTTTTCGGAAGATTGAGGATGTATCGAGTATCACTCAATGTAATGCTATAATAGGAGAATTGGTACCGGGTTTATTTCTCACACCTACAAAAGTAAAGCTTATGGAGTAGCTTAGTGAGGATAGTGGCACAAAATTGATGCAATTGTTAGTAAGATTCAATATGTTGAAAGAGATTCACAAATTCACAATTGAAACAAATGGATTAATAGCAATGGGTGGCACACGGAAAACACACACACGGATAGACAAGTGGGGTTGTGCAACCAAGGAATGAGCACAAAATGTGTTATCCACGAAAAAAATCTCATGTTGCAGAACTCTAGAGAGACGCTAGGATAATTGCGCCAAAGGGTGAGATGCGGCAACTTGTGCACAAGCTATTAGAGACAAAATGTATCGACTTTCTATTCCAAGTATACTATTTATGTATGATTCCCGGTGAACTCGCACACCATGATCCAAGAGTATCAAATATTTTATGCAATGTGGCATGATGCTATGGCTATTGCTAACAAGCTCTTTGTGTTTACTATTCTTTTGCTTAAAAGCTTTTCTCTCTCCTTTTTTGATATGGCCACTATGTGAAATGCTCAAACCAAGATAGCAATTATAAAAATGTGGGAACAATTTGCTGACACAAGAGATGATACGATGATTCATGCACACAATGAAAGCTATGTGGAATGTGTATCACTAAAGTGCACAAGAAGTGTGGCCCGGCAATAGTGAGCGTAGAGTCTCGGTAGGCAAGTGATGCAAAAATGGCCCGGTGTTAACAATGCAATGGCAAGGAAGTATGCAAAGATGTTGTCGAGGTTACCATCTTTGCTTCCGGAGGGATGTCAAAATGATGAAGTGGTCATTGTCGATGGAGAATCTATGGCGAAGTTGAGCGGCGGTGATGTCGATGATGAACCATTTCTAAGTAGTCGAAACATGTTAGGAAACGGAAACCATGCACTCAAATTCTCAAATAGCAAATGTGTCAAAATTGCGGTTGGTTGCGGAAGTCGGTGGTGGTTTCCAGAGGAAATGGTAGAAACCGGTCAAAATTTGGGGGGGGGGGAGTGGAGATGTTGGCTGCGAGGCGACGGATGTCCGAGCATCGGGCGGGATGTTTGGGCTAGGCCGATTGTCCGACTGCTGAAATCTATGGATGAACTCTGAGGGAAGAACTTGGGGGAGAAAATTTTGTGGTCGAAATTGGGCAAATTTCGTGGATGGAACTAGTGGGAAGATGTGGAGAATCTAGATCCACCTGCAACACTTTGAATCCATGGATTAAAATCAACAAACTTCATCAAACCAACAAATCACAGAAAATTGGTATGGCTATATTTCTGGGGATTTTTTTAATTGGGCCAAAACAAACAAAATTAGGCTACACTACAATAAAAGACACATCCGTGACATTTTGGGCCGAACAAAAAAAATTATGTCATAGTTATGACACTTCTATGACGATAATTGTGACAAAACCCGATATCACCATAGATGTGGTGGGCTCCTACTTCTATAACAAAAAATCATGATAGAAAATGGGATTTTCATCCTGGGCAGGCCAGAGACGCAGCTGCATGACATTCTTTGGGCCTTCCACGACGGAAAAAACCATGGTAGAAGCGAGGGCGAGAAAAATATTGGGGAAGTTCCCGGTTATGATGGGTGGTCGGGGGCCTTTCTCTCGTACGTGTGCGCGTGTGTGCGAGGCATGGCGCTCTAACTGAACTCGAGCGAGGCGTTGGGCTCTAACTGAACCCGAGTGATTGCACTGCAGGCTATGCGTTACTGAACCCGAGTGATCGATCGATCCCTTGCTGTTAATTGAACCCGAGTGATTCCTTCGCTACTGCTGCTAACTGAAGCCGATCAAACACTACTGCCTCCTTCCCTAGACGAAAAGTGAGCGTTGTTGAGGGGGTTTGGATGAACAATTCCCGATGGGGGGTTGGACGAATAGGAACCCATGGTAGTAGAGGCAGTTGCCACTAGATGAACAGTACCCCGATCGATCGAGCCGGTGGATGAACATGACCTCATGGAGGGCTGGATAAACAGGACCCCGTGGAGGGCTGGTTGAACAGTAGCCAGTGGAGGGCTGGTTGAACAGTAGCCGGTGGAGGGCTGGATGAACAGTAGCCCGTGGAGGGGTGGTTGAACAGGACCCCAGTGGAGAGGGCTGGTTGAACAGTAGCCGATGGAGGATCGCACGGTGGAGGCTGGATGAACAGGAGCCCGTGGATGAACAGTCGCAGGTGGAGGCTGGAGGAGGTCGACGGTGGATGAACAGTAGCCCATGGAGGCAGTCGACGGTGGATGAACATTATCTGTTTCGATCGTAGTGCTCCAACACAAGTCTGTTTCCTCCGTTTTGCGGTATGCCACACCCCTCCCGATCAACAGGACCCCGTTTCGACCATAGGAGGTCCGTTTCCTCCGTTTTGCGGTACGCTAGACCCCTCCCGATGAACAGGATCCTGCTTCCACCATGGCCAGTCGAACACAAGGCCGTTTCCTTTGTTCTGCGGTACGCCAGGCCTCGTTTCCATCCACTGTTTCGTCCAAGCCGGTTGGCTCCCGGTGAACAACACGCGTTTCGTTGCCTCCTGATGAACACGACGCATTCCGTTGCCTGCCCATGAACATGATGACGACAGGTTTTCTCCGTTCCGACCCAGCCACAACCATGTAGACGAGCCTTGGCCGTACGTATGGCGAGTAGGCGTTCGAGACCCCGCCAATATGTACGTACGTGGCCGTATTTACTTTCTTGCACCCTGTACGCTATACATACATGTACATGCTACGTGCGCGCCTCTACTACGGCACGTGCGCGCCTCTACTAAGACATGTGCCCTTACTTGCACGGCCATGGTTCATTGCTGTAGGCAGCAGACAGACCGATCGTATGTACGTACACATTCGCGACCAGAATGACAACACTACGTATGCTTCGACCAGGTGGGTCCCGACTATCAGGCACTTCCTTGCATGCGAAGATGTAGCTCGTGGCTCCCAGCAGTCAGGGGAGAAACCATTATTTTCAGGGTAAAAAGGATGCAGTTGCATGCATGCGTCCATGGGCGTGGTGCGTAGCCACTGTCAGCCTCTCAAGTATAGTCATCTTCCGATGACTCTCAGTTGTTGACCACGTTGACCACACCGTGCCGAGCGCACCAAGGCCAGTGGACGACGGCAAGGCCCCAGACTGGAATGACCCGGAGATGGGGAAGACGCGGCAGTGGAGTCCCAGATGGAGAGGAGTGGGAAACTTCACTGGTTCGGGTGCGCGGCAGCACTGCCGCGGTGCCGCCCACGGGAGACAGGAGCAAGAACAGAGGTTGAAGAAGGAGCACGGCTGTTGGATTAACATCCAATGGTCCAACTGCTAGAATTATTTGTTGATTAAGTTGACAAAGCCTTGAGTACACGTCCGCTTAGTAGGCCCACAAGTCAGCCGCCAAATTTGATGGGTCCCAGCTGTCAACGGGAGGAATAATTTTTTTCGCATAACAAGGAGGCACTTCATTCCGTGGGAAGATACAACCGGTGGGTCCCAGCTATCAGGGGGAGGACACATTTTTTTCCAGCTTAATAAGGAGGAACTTTCCTTGTGCGCGACCATGGAGCACATGGGTTCCAGCCATCAGGCTCTCCACGTATATAGTCCTCTTCCGATGACTCTCGTTTGTTGACCATGCCGCACCGAGCGCACTGAGGCGGTGGATGACGGCGAGGCCCCGGACGGGAACGACCCGGAGATGGGAAGACGCAGCAGTGGAGTCATAGATTGAGACGAGGAGAAGGGTTATAACTGGTTCTGGAGTGGTGTGGGGCTGCAGTCGGTGGAGAATAACATGAGGTGTGGAGGGGTGGAGGGATAGCCTGGCCGGCGGTGGGGTAGCGCTTCGCAGCGATGGATGCTAAGCAGAGCCGCTAGCCGCCGGAGGCGGGACCAGGAGGTCCCGGCGACGCTGGAGGAAGAAGACGAGAGATTGAAGGTGCATGTCGGCCGTTGGATATAAATCCAATGGTTGTGGATGTCATAATCATTTGTTGACCAAGTTGACAACGCCCTGCATAGGCTTCGACCTGTTGGCCCACATGTCAGCCTGCAAAAATGTGGCATATATTTAACCCATGTTTTGTCCATTTGCTAGGCTAGGTGAACAAATAATTTCGTGTCAATGCAGCCCATTTATATTTTCTAAGAAATCCCAACCCATTTGCACTTTCTTGAAATACACGAATTAGTTGGGCTCGTTCTATATATAATGTTAGGTTAGAAGGACCAATTAATATCAAAAAATAAACTGGAGCGACACATTATATATATAATTAACAAATTAGCGAGTTATTGCTCAAAATAAAAATGAGCGCATTATTATTACATTGCTCCGTAAAATCTTCGCAAGCTTTTGTACGCAATCACCAGGATTTTCCTTGCGTGTGAGTCAAAAAAAACCAGGATTTTCCTTCCCAACTTCTGTTAAACATTTACTTTTATAAGTTAATAACATGTGGGATGTTTTTATAATGTATATATAAGTCTCTATAAAATATATGATAATAGTAATAATATAAATATATATATAATGTGGTTAGAAGGGAAAACATAAATTGGAGACAACATTATTATTCTTATATATAGGTAAATAGAACACAGATCTGTGTTTTACTAAGAAAAATACATTGGGCTGCCGATCTTTAAGAAAAAGCCCATAGGCCGGTATGGAGGTCAAAAAATAAGTTCAAACCACTGTCTCCGTATGTCATGGGCTACGCATGTTAAAAAACAAAACCTAGGCCTAGCTGATACTTGTTCACCCTTTGGGAAAAAAATGATACCAGCTAGATCCCCGAGCAAACTGGATTAAAGAGGGGGCCGGTGGCGCGACAGAAGAAGCACATCAGGAGTGATTTTTTCTTCGGTGGATGGCACTCGATGGTGTTTTTTACTTGCTTCTGCACCATACAACTTGTATTTTTAGCCTCCCAGTCCGTTGTGGACCAGCAGCCCATTTGCTGGGCGGGCCAACCTACAGGAACCAGCACTCGATTTTTCATCAAGCCCCCAAAACAACGTAGTACTATGTTTGTTTTGAGGCCGAAAACATTACGGCAGGGGTTGAGCGGGGGAGGGGGGGAGACAGAGCAAAAAGATTAAAAAGAGCTGATGCACTGTTGCTACCTAACAAAGCAAGTGCAATTCTTCTCGAGAAGAAGGTGTGTCGTTGACCCCCACACGTCACAAATCCCACAGTAGGCATACTAGCAAGTTCGCACACAAGTACAAAAGAAAAGGTAAACATTCGTATCAAACTCAAGTTCACAGGACATGTTCATATTCATAGATAACATTCACAATCAACAACCCAAAAGATTCATATATACACAAGTTCAACATGTCTATGCATCCAAATGATTGATAGATCACACAATAATATTCATAGACAATTCACAAAAAGATTCAGATATACACATGTTCAGTATGTTTATGCATCCAAATGATTGATATCACAGCAAATATCATCCATGGACGAACTTTAATTACCTAGGGTATAGACTAGTAAATGGTGTTCAGTCGGAGGTACTTCTTGCTAAAATTAGTGCTTGTATGAGTAAACTTTTGAGTACATAAGAGGCAGCACAGACAATCTGAACTTTGCTTGTAGGTTTATCCTCAAATAGTGGCCTCGTGCTGAGGGAGGTTTGAGCAACTTGGCCACTACATTCATCCAACTATTTTACTGGCTCATCTTGGTCCTGTAGCTCGCCAAAATTCTACATTGCAAACAAGAAAGGAGGCGGTTGAGAAAATGGACCACCCAAATTTTTGTGCAGTTCAACTGAAATGGAGCATCCCTGGCGTGCAGACTGATTAAGTGCTAGATGAATATACGCGTCAACCAACTTGTCTGGAATCTTTAGACTCCATGCCATACAGTTCGCTACCATATGTGCTGATAACCAAAAGGCACAAGTTGGGACCAAAGACTGGACTGCATTTTTCTAGGCTATGCGCCAAGCAATATTTTTGGCGTTAACTCTCCTAATACTTGGAGTTTGACAACTGGTTGACGCTAGTTGATACTCGAATGAATATAGGCGCTTCTTCTTGTCAACATCGATGCTTGTCTGAGTGAACTTTGGTGTACATAGCAGCAGCATAAGTACCTGTCCATCTGATCTTTTTGTGCAGTTCTATTGAAATCACCCAATGTAATGATTTGCCTGCGAGTTCAGGCTCCAAGTTACTCCTTTATGAAATCGGCAAACAATATCACAATACCAAATTACCAATACATATGACAAGCACAATAATCAGGATAAAGACCAATACCAACCTGTGTGAGGTAGCATATCAATTACTATTTCCTTTGACTGGAAGCCGAGATAAGCCAAGCGACTGACAGCAAAGGAAGAATGCAAGCCGAGATTAGCAACCGACATGAAAGGAAGGAAGCTGTCGAGGCAATAAAGCACCCAAAGTTTTTGTGTAGTTCCACCAAAATCGAGCATCCCTGTTGGCACATATATTGAGAGAGTGAGATTACTATAATAGTGGGACTAGTTGATGAAACATACACTAAAAAATAGAAGCACCCTCATTATCTTAATGGGTAAAGTTAGCAACATAGTAGTCTTCCTTAAAGAGAGGTATTTGTTTATTTAATCAGTGCTAATTAGCTCAACATTCAAAGCAATGCCATGTATCATAGGTTGCAAAACTTTAACATGCAAAGATAAAGGAGTTCCTCATGACACAGTAGCACGATACAAATATAGATGACAGCAAACTAATATGGATGAAGGCCATAGGCCAGTATCAACCTGAGCAAAAAAGCTTATTCATGTAGTCCCAGAAGAGATGATAAAGCACTCACTGGAATCACTCTATAGTATATATTTTTGTGCCCTTTAAATGTATGGTTGAAATCACTCTTGTTTACTAGTGCTGAGATTATATCGAAATATTATCAAGAACTTCCAGCAGAGTTAAAGCACTGGCTGGGATACAGTTCATTGTATTGTCTTGTGTAGTTCCACTAAAATGTATGATTGGCACAACATGATCCCTGTTTGCACAAGTAGGAACAAGGTGAAACCTTCATTAGCATAGTGAGAAATGATAGAAAGACATTAGCATATGACTCTAACAATAGCATCAAATTCATCATGGACAATACGCAGAAGTGGAAGGGCTCCCTGGAGGATCGTCTCACATGTAAGGTAGACGTTGTAGGAGCCCTTCAATGGCCTCGACTGAGGCCTCAGCTTTAGCAATATCACCATGGCACTGTTTATTCTTGTTCTTCTTCCTCTTCATGCTCTGTTTCTCTTTCTCCTAACCAGTTGGTGAAACCAAGTACATGATTGGCCTTCTATTTAAGAATTGGTTTTGTTAGTGAGGGAGTACAAGTGTACTAGTAAACAATAACATTATTTTCTCACGGCATTCGCAAAATAGAGATGAACACATGCATTAAATATCATTCTTACCTAAACAAAGGTTATGGTCCCAATATGGATGATGAGGATTGGAACACATATCTCGCTTTGTGTAGTTCCACCGAAATGAACCAACTGTTCCATTCTGACATTCCAGTTAAACATCACAAAATTCACTTCTTTTAAGAAGTGTTTTGTGCAGTGCACCAAAAGGTCACAACAGCAACCAGGTGAAATGGATATCCCTGGTTGCACAAATAGCTACAGAGGAAACAACCAGAGTCTCAAAAAATTACAGGCAAAAACATTTGGCTAAACTTGTCATAGCTTATAACAGTGGCATGGCTTCATTTTACCAGGGGCATTAGATTAATAACAGCTAAATATTTGGTATAAGGGCATGGGACAGTGGGTGCACCAGCAGTCCAACACCATGTACCTAAACCGGGGCATAAAGTGGTGATTCAAAGTTTGTTGCTTTGAGAAACAAACATCCAAGAAACATATCTGGGTTGGTCCCATTTTTGTTCACTCTAGCCACCTACTCCTATGTTTTTTGGAAATGGAGGCGTGCCCCCGGCCTCTGCATCATAATGATGCATGCAGCCATCTTATGTGTGGATAGCAAATCTAGTCCTGGTCATACCACTATGTACAGCGTTTCCCCTATATTTCCCTTTTCGACCAAGAGACCGGTTGGATGACCAGTCTGTACTACTTTCACCCCCTATCCTTCCTGTTTGTACCAAGTACGATGCACAAAATAAATTCCCCCACCCCCACTTTATTTCTTGTTTGAACCAAGTTCAAGATTCGACTCCATGAAGTAGTTTTACCACTAACAATAGAAGAAAAAAATAGGTGACGTTGGACCATCCGATCGAGAGGGGATGAGAGGAACAAAATGATGCACATGCAGCGATGTAGCGACCTGGGGAAGTAGAGCTACGGCGGTTTCGAAGGAAGATATACCTGAAGGTCGTCGGGATGTGGATAGCTGGGCGGAGGGAGGCCAGATCCGCCCACACTAGGGCAACGATGAAGGGATCAGAGGACCTCCCGCGCCGGCACTCGGCCAGAGATAATGGTGCGGCCGACAGTGGGTCTCCTCCCTCGTTGTCGATGACGGCCTAAACGCTGCCCCTGCCCCCCTTCAACGGCGGAGGGGGATACATCCGGATCTGTAACCAGCGGTGAGGATAGAAAGATAGTGTTTTTTGAAGGGAGAAAGACAGTGTTACCACCGTTATCTTGTTTAGATCTGGAAAGGATGGGAGTGTGTGAATAGAGCAACCCTAGCAAGCAAGCGCGGAGGCTCCGGCCTATATATACGTAGTGGGGTAGTTTTCCTTTTTCACTCCATCAAAACAATCATTTAAAATTGTGTACGTGCCAGGTCGCCTTTTTTTAGTTGTTGATTGTTTTTTGAGATAGCTACCCGCTTATTCCAAGTGGTATTATGGTGTGCCAGGTCAAGCTTTGTATTGCTCAAGTCTGGTACAAGATCCTCCATTAAATGAACAACCACCCCTTGTAAAAATTGTGAACAAGCCCACGGCAAAAATTATCAGAAACGTGGGCTGCCCCAACATGCATTATTATTTATATTTTCTACTCCCTCCATTCCTAAATATTTGTTCATTTTGCTCCATATGTATTCACTTGTTAGAATCTCTAAAAAGACTTATATTTGGGAACAGAAGGAGTATGTGGGAGTATCCTCAAAACAAAAAGTGAGAGTACAATATTTATTGGGCCCCTTTGTAATTGGTGCTAAATTTTGACCAAAGATTTAACTTACAAAATGTTAGTGCATGTTAACAAAAATTATATCGTTTGATTCGTATTTGAATGTAGTTTTCAATGATGTAGGGGCTGTTTGGTTTCCAACCACATATTGCCACACTTTGCCACACCTCACCTTAGGCAAATTTAACCAAGTTAGTTGGGTGTTTGGTTCTAGCCACACCTAAGACAAAAAAAATATTTGAAGTGAACCCCACATGTCATAGACACAAAAAGTGTGGCAAGATTCCCTTAGGCAAGCCAAAGTGGGTCTAATAATTTGAGAAACTCAAGTTAGGCTAGTGTGGCAAAAATAATGTGGCAACATAAGACAAACATAGTCACAATCCAAACAACCCCGTAATTTTTTGTGACATGCATGAACATTTGGTTAGTTCAATTTATAGTCAAAATTTGGCAAGGTGCATCAAATCAACACATGCAAGTATCAAAAGGAAAATCACGGCATGCATGCATGCGTTGTACTCCCTCTGTTTCCAAATATAAGTCTTTTTAGACATTGCAACAAGTGACTGCATACGAAGCAAAATGAGTGAATCTACACTCTAAAATATGTCTACATACATCCGTATGTTGTAGTCCATTTGAAATGTCTAAAAAGACTTATATTTAGGAACGGAGGGAGTAACTAATGCATTGATAAACGCAAATTATTGAAATATATCGAGCGTAGTGCTTTGATGTGTCGTGTCAACTCGTACAAGACCGATAAGTTTGATTACTACAACGCCCTCTCGCCTTAACAGTGCATGCCTTTGGCTGCATGATAGGTGGGCCACCGACCTATTGGGCCCACCTGTCATAGACGTAAAGGCAGGAGCAGTAAGTCAATGAAGCTGCATCCCTCCCTCACCCATGAGCGTGGTGGATGGAAGGACTAGGAGAAGCTTTCGTTCGCTACACACTCTCCCTCCCGCACGCGGTGGACATGCAGTAGTTCAATCGGTGTCAGATGGCCAAAAGCATACTGTAGTACTCCTCCACTACAGTAGTACTCCATCATTGTTCGACTTCCTGACGAGGCAAAGAGCCAAACGCAGCCCGAACGCTCGTGTGGCAGTTTCAAGTGTAGACTAGGCTAGGATAGTGTGTACCATGCCTGTAAGCTTAAAATCGTTGGGGTTGGCTCCATGTTTTTTGATTAAAATAATCTTGTGGCCCTACCTGTCATCCTGGTGATTCTAGTTTGCACGCTCATCTGGTCAAGACAGGAATACATATTTTAATTTGTGGTGGGGTAAATGTTAGATGTTGCAGCAAATGGGGAGTATTCTACACTACGGGTCTTTCAGCCAAATTTAGAGGCAACCATGTGGGGCCAATGCTATGATGTATCGTGTCAACTCGTACAACAAGGAGAAGCTTGATTTTACTACTAAACGCCTTCTCCCTCGCCCATGCGCGCGATGGCTATCCATCTCGCATGCGGTGGACGGACATGCAGCAGTGGATTCGATACTAGTATAGAAGTAGTAGTAACATCATTGTTCGTCTTCTCGAAGAGGCGAAGAGCCAAGCGCAACCCGAATGTGGCAGTTGTGAATGCTTGCGTGGCAGTCCTTGTGTAGGGGTGGGGCGTGGTGCGAAGCCTTGGAGCACGCATATAGCCAGGCTCTTGCATGAGACAAAATTGCTATTTGAGCCCACTATTGTAGTACTAGTACTTGCTAGTATAGCCCTGTAAACCGGAAAGGAGTATTTGCCTTTCTAGAGATTTCACCGCGTGCAGTACTGGCCCAAATCTCAAATCTCATCAACCAAGGCATTTTGTGATTAGAGGAATGTATCGCGTACTTTACAAAGAGTTGCCGGCAGTGTGGCCGTCATGACCCATCATATCACAAAACCCACCTTTACTAGCATTGATAAAGTGGCCTCGAAGTGGCCTCGAAGTTGGACTGGACCAAGCAACCATCATTTCACTGGAACGCTCGTTGAAGCCCTTTATCCCCTTTCTTCAAGAAAACCTCACTCTAGGCTACTCACTTCTTCCATTTTTCTTCTGTACCAACAAAGGAAAGGTGGGCGAATCAGTGATGCTGCTATATTTTCATTCCAAGAATCTTCTTTTTGCGAAGCACCGGCCGATTCTCACAGCCTATTCTTTTCCCGTTGTCATTGCGATTGTGGTTTCATTTCGGTTGCTTTTTGTTTGTCAGTTCATTGATGGATCCTGGAGCACTAGCCCAAGAGTTGTCGGTGGACAACCCACTGGAGACAGCGATCTCCAGGAAGCGAGCACCAACCAACAAGTTGACCATGTTGGCGGGCCAACCCATGGAGATGAAGAACACCAAGAAACAATCACTGGCCAAAGAGTTGACGACGTGGGCGGACGAACTCCTCAAAGAAAGTTGGAAGAACAGCAAGGGCCCCACCGTGCCTACCCTTGAAACTCTAATGGCCACCTATGTGAGGTTCAAGGCCGAGTTTGAGGAGATAGTTGCCGTTGAGAAGGAGTATTCCCCTGGCAAGGTGATGGACCCCATCGAGGACGAGGAGATGGCCTCGAGAGGGATGGGATCCCCCGGTGAGCTGCACAAGGTAAAAAATAATGGCTTACCATAGTTGTGGTTTTTGATTATTTGCAATGTGCTTGCTAATATGTTATGGTTGTGCAGGTGCCGGTGGACGTCCTTGGTGATTCCGATGTCGTGGCCCGTCCTGTGGACAACGCCAGAGATCGTTTTCGATGTCGCGGTCCGTCTGTTGACATCGCCCTGGAGATCAATTCCGATGCCGTTGTCCATCCTGTGGACAGCGCCCCAGAGATCGATTGCGATGTCGCGGTCAATCCTGTGGACATTGCCCCAGAGATCGATTCCCATGCCGCTGTCCGTGTTGTGGTCATTGCCCGAGAGATCGATGACAAGAAATAGTTGGTCGCGCTAATCCTTCAGGGTAGTTTACATTGCCCTGTGTTTAATTACCATAACGATGCGTGTTATCAAACCATCTTAGGGCTAGTGCACTGTCTTGTGTGGGCGTGATACGTCTCCGTAGTATCTATAATTTTTTATTGTTCCATGCCAATATTCTACAACTTTCATATACTTTTGGCAACTTTTTATACTATTTTTGGGACTAACATATTGATCCAGTGCCCAGTGCCAGTTCCTGTTTGTTGCATGTTTATTGTTTCGCAGAATATCCATATCAAACGGAGTCCAAATGGAATAAAAACTGACAGAGATTTTTTTGAATATATATGATTTTTGGGAAGAAAAATCCACGCAATACGGTTCCCGAGGTGGCCACGAGGCAGGGGCGCGCCCCTGACCCTCGTGGGACACCCGTAAGGCAGTTGGTGCCCTTCTTTAGCCGCAAGAAAGCTAATTTCCGAACAGAGATCGTGTCAAAATTTCAGCCCAATCGGAGTTAAGGATCTCTGGGAATATAAGAAACGGTGAAAGGGAAGAGTCTGAGAAAGCAGAAACAGAGAGAGATAGAGAGACAGATCCAATCTCGGAGGGGCTCTCGCCCCTCCCGTGCCATGGAGGCCATGGACCAGAGGGGATACCCTTCTCCCATCTAGGGAGGAGGTCAAGGAAGAATAAGAAGGAGGGGGCTCTCTTCCCCTCGCTTCCGGTGGCACCGGAGTGCCACCGGGGCCATCATCATCACCGCGATCTACACCAACACCTCCGCCATCTACACCAACATCTCCATCACCTTCCCCCCTCTATCTACATCGGTCCACTCTCCCGCAACCCGCTGTACCCTCTACTTGAACATGGTGCTTTATGCTTCATATTATTATCCAATGATGTGTTGCCATCCTATGATGTCTGAGTAGATTTTCGTTGTCCTATTGGTGGTTGATGAATTGCTATGATTGATTTAATTTGCTTGTGGTTATGTTGCTGTCCTTTGGTGCCCATCATATGATTGCGCGCGTGGATCACACCCTAGGGTTAGTTGTATGTTGATAGGACTATGTATTGGAGGGCAAGAGTGATAGAAGCTTCAACCTAGCATATAAATTTATGCATACGGGATTGAAGGGGGACCAATATACCTTAATGCTATGGTTGGGTTTTACCTTAATGAACATTAGTAGTTGCGGATGCTTGCTAATAGTTCCAATCATAAGTGCATAGAATTCCAAGTCAGGAATCACATGCTAGCAGTGGCCTCTCCCACATAATACTTGCTATTGGTCTAGTAAAGTAGTCAATTGCTTAGGGGCAATTTCGCAACTCCTACCACCACTTTTCCACACTCGCTATATTTACTTTATTGTTTCTTTATCTAAACAGCCCCTACTTTTTATTTACGTACTCTTTATTATCTTGCAAACCTATCCAACAACACCTACAAAGTACTTCTAGTTTCATACTTGTTCTAGGTAAAGCGAACGTCAAGCATGCGTAGAGTTGTATCGGTGGTCGATAGAACTTGAGGGAATATTTTTTCTACCTTTAGCTCCTCGTTGGGTTCGACACTCTTACTTATCAAAAACTTTTGCGAT
Source organism: Triticum aestivum (assembly GCF_018294505.1). Lineage (NCBI taxonomy): Eukaryota > Viridiplantae > Streptophyta > Magnoliopsida > Poales > Poaceae > Triticum > Triticum aestivum. The sequence continues at coordinate 321,056,524 of NC_057812.1, forward strand.
CCCCTATACTTGTGGGTTATCAAGACCTTTTTCTGGTGCCGTTGCCGGGGAGCAATAGCGCGGGGTGAATATTCTCGTGTGTGCTTGTCTGCTTTATCACTAAGTAATTTTTATTTGTTGTTCTTAGTTTTTTCTACCTTTAGTTATGGGTAGGAAACGCAAAATACCAAAAAAATTAGTTGTACCTACTAAACCAATGGTTGAAGAACCACTCAAAATCTATCACACTGTTGAAGCTTATTACTTGGATCATATTCGATCCCTATGTGCTCGTGTTGAAACCCCAACTAGCTTAGTTGAGGGAAAATCTTTAGATGAGCATGCTTGTTATGTGCGACACCGAATATCTGAAAAAGGGAAAATTTTACTGGATCAAATTCATCGTTTGCAATGCTATGCTTGGAATTTCTGTGAAATTTATGATCTTACTTGTTGTTCTGAAAACCCTAAGAAACACCTTCCCTATCAATGTGGTTTAGTGATAATGGAATCGTATCTTCGTATGCTAACGGTGTTTATAGTTACTATGATGTTCAACAAATTGAAGAATTTGTTGCTTTTAAGGGTGCTTACAAAATTGCTTCTTTGATTGAAAAGTATGATGCTACTCTTTACAAATCTGAAAATTTTGCCATACTTAAATATTTTTATGATAAGTATGCTTCTAATGCCTAGGTTGAACCATATATTGAGGACTACTCCGCTGTCCAAGAAGAGACTAATATTTTGCAGGAGTCTATGGAAGAAGAAATTGATGAAACTGTGAGTTCATTGGATGAAAAAGATGATGAGGAGAGCGAAGAACAAAAGGAGGAAGAGCGGATTAGCTACCCGTGCCCACCTTCTAATGTGAGTAACTCTTCAACTCATACATTGTTTAATTTCCCTTTGTCCTTACCGGAGGATGATTGCTATGATGATTGTTATGATCTCGTTGATTCTTTTGAAATATCCCTTTTTGATGATGCTTGCTATGCTTGTGGCCAATATGCCAATATGAATTATGCTTATGGAGATGAACTTGCTATAGTTCCTTATGTTAAACATGAAATTGTTGCTATTGCACCCACACATGATAGTCCTATTATCTTTTTGAATTCTCCAAACTACACTATATCGGAGAAGTTTGCTCTTATTAAGGAATATATTGATGGGTTGCCTTTTACTATTGCACATGATGATTTTGATGAATATAATATGCATGTGCTTGCTGCTCCTACTTGCAATTATTATGAGAGAGGAACTATATCTCCACCTCTCTATGTTTCCAATATGATAAAATTGCAAGAAACTGTTTATACTATGCATTGGCCTTTACTTTGTGTGCATGAATTGTTCTTTGATGACATGCCAATGCATAGGAAGAGAGTTAGACTTCGTAATTACATGATATATGTTACCTTGTGCTCACCACTAAATTACAAATCATTGTTAATTAAAATTGGCTTTGATATACCTTGGGATCCGGGTGGATCCATTACTTGAGCACTTTATGCCTAGCTTAATGGCTTTAAAGAAAGCACTGCCAGGGAGACAACCCGAAAGTTTTAGAGATTCATTTATTTATGTTGTGTGCTTTTATAAGTTTTAAAATTAAAAATAATGTGCCAAGGTTTGCCTTTAGGATGTTTACATTTGCTTGATGGTTTGTACGGTGCAGGACCGAAACTTTGGCTGTAGTCCGCGATTTTACATTTTTAGTTGGAACGTCAAACGGTTCTGATTCTTTTTGCACTGTCTTCCTATACAAATTTTTTATTTTTCCTAATTTTGGTAGAATGTTTCAAGTATAAGAAGTATGGTGAATGTTCAGATTATTACAGATTGTTCTGTTTTAGACAGATTCTGTTTTTGATGCATAGTTTGCTTGTTTTGATGAAACTATCAATTTATATCAGTGGATTAAGCCATGAAAAAGTTATATTACAGTAGACACAATGCAAAAACAAAATATGAATTGGTTTTCCACAGTACTTAGATTAGTGATTTGCTTTATTATACTAAGGGATCTTATCGAGTTTTCTGTTGAAGTTTTGTGTGGATGAAGTGTTCGATGATCGAGAAGGTCTCGATGTGAGAAGAAGGAAGAGAGGCAAGAGCTCAAGCTTGGGGATGCCCGCGGCACCCCAAGTAAATATTCAAGGAGACTCAAGCGTCTAAGCTTGGGGATGCCCTGGAAGGCATCCCCTCTTTCTTCAACAAGTATCGATATATTTTCAGATTCGTTTCGTTCATGCGATATGTGCAATCTTGGAGCGTCTTTTGCATTCAGTTTTCATTTTTCTTTTATGCACCATGCTGGTATGAGATAGTCCTTTGTTGATTTATAGAATTCTCTTTGCACTTCACTTATATCTTTTGAGTATGGCTTTATAGAATGCTTCATGTGCTTCACTTATATCATTTGAAGTCTGGATTGCCTGTTTCTCTTTACATAGACAACTGCCATTTGTAGAATGCTCTTTTGCTTCACTTATATTTGTTAGAGTGTGGGCATATCTTTTGTAGAAAGAATTAAACTCTCTTGATTCACTTATATCTATTTAGAGAGATGACAGGAATTGGTCATTCACATGGTTAGTCATAAAATCCTACATAAAACTTGCAGATCACTCAATATGATATGTTTGATTCCTTGCAATAGTTTTGCGATATAAAGATGGTGATATTAGAGTCATGCTAGTGGGTAGTTGTGGATTGTAGAAATACTTGCGTTGAGGTTTGTGATTCCCGTAGAATGCACGTATGGTGAACCGTTATCTAACGAAGTCGGGGGATGATTTATTTATTGATTGTCTTCCTTATGAGTGGCGGTCGGGGACGAGCGATGGTATTTTCCTACCTATCTATCCCCCTAGGAGCATGCGCGTAGTACTTTGTTTCGATGACTAATAGATTTTTGCAATAAGTATGTGAGTTCTTTATGACTAATGTTGAGTCCATGGATTATACGCACTCTCACCCTTCCACCATTGCTAGCCTCTCTAGTACCGCACAATTTTCACCGATACCATAAACCCACCATATACCTTCCTCAAAACAGCCACCATACCTACCTATCATGGCATTTCCATAGCCATTCCGAGATATATTGCCATGCAACTTCCATCATCATCATATACATGACTTGAGCATTCATTATCATATTGCTTTGCATGATCGTAAGATAGCTAGCATGATGTTTTCATGGCTTGTCCGATTTTTGATGTCATTGCTACGCTAGATCATTGCACATCCCGGTACACCGCTGGAGGCATCCATATAGAGTCATACTTTGTTCTAGACATTGAGTTGTAAGTAAATAAAAGTGTGATGATCATCATTATTAGAGCATTGCCCTAGTGAGGAAAGGATGATGGAGACTATGATTCCCCCATAAGTCGGGATGAGACTCCGGACTTTACAAAAAAATAAAAGAGGCCAAAGAAGCCCAAATAAAAAAAGGGGGGCCAAAGAAGCCCACCAAAAAAATAAAAAAAAATAAAAAAAATAAAAAAATAAAAAAATGAGAGAAAAAGAGAGAAGGGGCAATGTTACTATCCTTTTACCACACTTGTGCTTCAAAGTAGCACCATGTTCTTCATATAGAGAGTCTCTTGAGTTATCACTTTCATATACTAGTGGGAATTTTCATTATAGAACTTGGCTTGTATATTCCGATGATGGGCTTCCTCAAATGCCTGAGGTCTTCATGAGCAAGCAAGTTGGATGCACACCCACTTAGTTTCAGTTTGAGCATTCATACACTTATAGCTCTAGTGCATCCGTTGCATGGCAATCCCTACTCACTCACATTGATATCTATTGATGGGCATCTCCATAGCCCGTTGATACGCCTAGTTGATGTGAGACTATCTTCTCCTTTTTGTCTTCTCCACCATCATATTCTATTCCACCTATAGGGCTATGTCCATGGCTCATGCTCATGTATTGCGTGAAAGTTGAAAAGGTTTGAGAACGTCAAAAGTATGAAACAATTGCTTGGCTAGTCATCAGGGTTGTGCATGATGTGAATATTTTGTGTGGTGAAGATGGAGCATAGCCAGACTATATGATTTTGTAGGGATAACTTTCTTTGGCCATGTTATTTTGAAAAGACATGATTGCTTTATTAGTAGGCTTGAAGTATTATTGTTTTTATGTCAAATGATAGACTATTGCTTCGAATCACTCGTATCTTAATATTCATGCCAAGATTAGATATGTGATCAAGATTATGCTAGGTAGCATTCCACATCAAAAATTATCTTTTTATCATTTACCTACTCGAGGACGAGCAGAAATTAAGCTTGGGGATGCTAATACGTCTCCGTCATATCTATAATTTTTGATTGTTCCATGCCAATATTCTACAACTTTCATATACTTTTGGCAACTTTTTATACTATTTTTGGGACTAACATATTGATCCAGTGCCCAGTGCCAGTTCCTATTTGTTGCATGTTTTTTCTTTCGAAGAATATCCATATCAAACAGAGTCCAAACGGAATAAAAACTAACGGAGATTTTTTTGGAATATATATGATTTTTGGGAAGAAAAATCCATGCGAGATGGTGCCCGAGGTGGCCACGAGGCAGGGGGCGTGCCTACCCCCCTGGGCGCGCCCCTGACCCTCGTGGGCCACCCGTAAGGCGGCTGGTGCCCTTCTTGCGCCGCAAGAAAGCTAATTTCCGGATAGAGATCGTGTCAAAATTTTAGCCCAATCGGAGTTACGGATCTCCGGGAATATAAGAAACGGTGAAAGGGAAGAATCTGAGAACGCAGAAACAGAGAGAGACAGAGAGGCAGATCCAATCTCGGAGGGGCTCTCGCCCCTCCCGTGCCATGGAGGCCATGGACCAGAGGGGAAACCCTTCTGCCATCTAGGGAGGAGGTCAAGGAAGAAGAAGAAGGAGGGGGCTCTCTCCCCCTCGCTTCTGGTGGCACCGGAGTGCCACCGGGGGCCATCATCATCACCGCGATCTACACCAACACCTCCGCCATCTTCACCAACATCTCCATCACCTTCCCCCCTCTATCTACAGCGGTCCACTCTCCCGCAACCCGCTCTACCCTCTACTTGAACATGGTGCTTTATGCTTCATATTATTATCCAATGATGTGTTGCCATCCTATGATGTCTGAGTAGATTTTCGTTGTCCTATCGGTGGTTGATGAATTGCTATGATTGATTTAATTTGCTCGTGGTTATGTTGCTGTCCTTTGGTGCCCATCATATGATTGCGCACGTGGATCACACCCTAGGGTTATTTATATGTTGATAGGACTATGTATTGGAGAGCAAGAGTGACAGAAGCTTCAACCTAGCATAGAAATTGATGCATACGGGATTGAAGGGGGACCAATATACCTTAATGCTATGGTTGGGTTTTACCTTAATGAACATTAGTAGTTGCGGATGCTCGCTAATAGTTCCAATCATAAGTGCATAGAATTCCAAGTCAGGGATCACATGCTAGCAGTGGCCTCTCCCACATAATACTTGCTATTGGTCTAGTAAAGTAGTCAATTGCTTAGGGGCAATTTTGCAACTCCTACCACCACTTTTCCACACTCGCTATATTTATTTTATTGTTTCTTTATCTAAACAGCCCCTACTTTTTATTTACGTACTCTTTATTATCTTGCAAACCTATCCAACAACACCTACAAAGTACTTCTAGTTTCATACTTGTTCTAGGTAAAGCGAACGTCAAGCGTGCGTAGAGTTGTATCGGTGGTCGATAGAACTTGAGGGAATATTTGTTCTACCTTTAGCTCCTCGTTGGGTTCGACACTCTTACTTATCAAAAACTGTTGCGATCCCCTATACTTGTGGGTTATCAGGGCGGTACTTGCTACTTTTTTTGATAGTGAATCATGCGAACCCTCTCCGAGTTATGGAAACAGATGTATCCTCACCAGCTTTTGATGTAATATATCCCATGCTTAGATTTAAGTTCGAACTGTTTATCATATCAGTAGGGCTTGTTTGATGATTCTTGGTGTTTGTAGGCTAGCTAATGTGCCATCTATAGTACTTGCAAAACACTCACCGAAGACAAATGTTGGGGCTGATGAGCTCGTGGTACGCTTATACTTATCCGTCATCGATCGACCAATAGCCCAAGCTCCTAAAACTGTAGGCTTAGTGATCGATCAGACAATAGTCTACACGGATACATTCAGGCCTCATTTGGTTCATAGGGTAGGAAAATCGTAGCAAAAGTACAGAGACATACAACACAAAATCATAGTAGTACAGAGACGTACTCCCTCCGTTCCAAAATAGACGACTCAATGGAGGGAGTACAAATCCTAGGTGGGCTAGTTTGGCCTAGTGGGTTTCAGTGATATGACATGGTACAGTGTCGTCAAGTCTTCGCGTGTGTTAGCAGTATTGCGGGTACAGTAAATTTTCTTGAAGAAGCAGAATTCAATGAAGTCGTGATGGTTCCTTCGTCCGACTAACGGCGGGAAAGGTTGGGCCTGCGCTATGATTGCTGGACCAGGATAATTTTGGGCATGGCAGGTGGACCAGGATGGTCGACGTCCCACATGTCGGCGAATGGAAAGTATTCTCTTCCGGTATAGAGGACGAGCAACGAGTATTCATTGTTTATTTTTGATGAAAGCTATTGTCTCCACTGTTACGACGGAGGAGTGTGAAACACGGCAGCCCAGTGAACTTGGCATCTGCACCACTCCCTCCTTCATCATGTAATACTACCATAGTGTTGACTATAAGGTTGGCTATAAAGGTTACAACCTTTTCTCACTTTCTTTCTATCTATTTCCTCTCAAATGTTTTTTACCTTTCTTTTTTTAGACACAATTGTTTTTATGCCACTTTTTTTAGAATTAGTTTTTTATACCTAGGAGCACGTGTAGAGACGGGATCTTGCAGAGCCCACTCCTTGACTTTGTCAATGCCTCTCTCTCTCCTCCACATAAGAGGGCTTATAGGCCAGTATTTTACTGGTACTACTTGTTATGAATGCAGGCAGCTGGCGTCTGAGGGGGGAGGGCTTGGAAGCGGTCCGAACACCCGCATGGCACACCTCACATGATCAATCACCATATATTTCTTGGAGTCCGTGCGTGGCGGGCAGGCGATCTCTTCTCCCTCCCCCGTCTCTCTCTTCTTAGCCGATGCCCGCCGAGCGATTAGATTTTGGCTATCGACGGTTTATTCAATTGCAGTCCCACATGTCAGTGAAATTGCAAGACAACGCGTGTCCCTTCTAATGAGCGGAGTGCAAGCCGGACTGTCGGGGGTGCGACGCGTACGAGTCGTAAGTGTGCCGCCTTTTCTTTTGAACTTGCAAAGGGAAACATTTTCGTGTGATCGATCGATAGAAATCCAGAACAAAATGACGAGGGCGGTGCTTTCCCGCACGTTATGCGGGCTAGTTTGAGTGATATGATGTGCTACAGTGCTGTCCACTTGCTCCATTTTTATGTAAGCAAGAGCTTACACTCTTACGTGGGAGGAGTGCGAAACACGGCGGATCTAATTTTGATCGAGGGATAACTATTCCCTGCCAAATAATGGAGCACTATTAATCTCCAGCGCTGGCCCACAAATTTACACCGGCATCTGTCCGAGGACATGATGGATGCCATCCAATGCTGCCCGCATACCTTTCGACAACTATATGAACTAACCGGACGAAATTCGTGCAAACAAAGCAAATTTCAAATTAACCAGATGAAATTCATTACATTTCGAAAAAAATTCCTACAAACTAGACGAAATTCATTAACATTTCGCACAAACCGTACTAAAACCTACTGTAAACCTAATCTAAACGATCGCCGGTGCCCGACCACCATATCTGGCCATGAGCCTGAGAAAGCCGGCCATTGCCTTTGCCTCCTCCTCATCCGCCTCAATAACCTCCTCCTCCGGAGCACAAGGTTCTGAAGATTTCCGCCTCCGCATTGCCGTCAAGCGGCTAATCAGCCGTCGATGTTTATCCACCAAGCTTCGCGTCGACTGAGTGGAGGAGCAATGGCCTTCCTGGGACCAGAGCGGCGGCGACCTATCATGTACTAGTCTTCCTCGCTGTCGGCTGTGCCCGTGCACGCGCGCTAGCTTCGTGGTAGTGGCGGCAGAGGGCGGCCAGGGGAGCCGGTGATCTCCTTCATCTTCTCCTATGACAGTGCGTCCAAGAGAGCTTTGGAGCGCGCCCGGAGTGGAGCCGCCGATGTCCTTCGTCTGCTCCTGCGACAGTACGTCCAAAAGAGCTTTGGAGCGCCAGGAGGCCATGGTTGGAGTGGTGCCGACAGAAGGAAGGGACTGGAGGAGAATGAGTGTGGGTCTTTGGCTATGGCTAGGAGCTGGGGCTCAAGTTAATACTAGCAATGTGCCCGTGCGTTGCAACGGATCCAAAGTAGAATAGTACTTGTTCACAAACTTGAAAGAAAACACTCTTGTTTTGATATACATATATACCACTAAAAATATATTACGTTTCACTCAAAATATATCACTCAGGTTGTTTTGATGAGGCGAGGGAGGGATGTGGTTGCTTTCAAGATAACAAGGGGTTTTTATCAAATTGGAGCAGAGAAGTGGACTATTGTTGCAAAAATGCCACAACTTACCTTGTAGCCATTAGATGTAGATCTAATGGTCAAAAATGATGGATGGCAGACACACCATCATCACCAACTGAGTCTTTTATAGGAGTAGAGATAGCGGGCGAATGGCAATGAGCTGCGACAGATGGATGGACGGCTGGCGGCGGAGTAGGTTCGTCGGGCGTGAATGCGGATGCTACTTCAGTGACTTAACTGCAGGTGCCTTGGGCCACTGAAATGCGGGCCCAACAAGCATCTGGCCCGCATGTCAGTGACACACCAACTGCACCTGCAGTTAAGTCTGGTGAATGCGGCATTGACGTTCTGGAGAGATGGTGACCATTTCAGGCGGGAAGCGCGTGCTAGCGATGGAAGGGGTTTCGGTAGGCCAGGGCGGTCAGACGCTAGCGTGGTGGTAAAATTTTAACTCATGGATGACGAGCCTTTGAAGTGTATGCAACACGTATGGACAACCAGGCGTCCATGCAACCGGTCTTATTGCCAGCTAGCCTTCGATGACCACGACACCGCACAACCATGCATAACTTACGAATAATGGACGAATCGATCAGACACACACTCATGTGCAGTGACACTATGATCGGTCGCTCACGATAGTACATACTCCGTACCATAGTACCCTCTCTAGCTAGGCTGTTTTATATATTGTTGTTGTGATGGACGATATACATGAGCAAGGCGTCGAGTCCCGAGTATGACCGTTGGTGTTGAGCCAGGTGAATACATGCTCGACGTTCGCGGAGGCCTCCATCAAACATCTAAACAGTAATGTCAGGCACCGCCGGGGCGCGCAGGTGACGGGCTCGCCGTTTGCGTTGCGCCATGAGCAGGACTTTGATTGAGAGGGCGACATGCATGCATTAGCATGGTTTGACAGCATGAGCGTGAGTGTCTACACGCGTACATGCTACTTGCCTCTATGGATGGTGTGCGCTAATGTGTGCATCACGTACAATATAATGATCAAAGTGAGCTATCGACACAAGTTCGATTGAAGGGGAATCCAAATTTCCTTCATCTTCTGTCTTTCAGCTCTTGACAAACCAATGCACTATACGGTTGCCCGGCCACTCCACCCCAGAGCTCTCACCAAGGGTCGTTCATGCCACCGCAACACACACTAACCGGTAAGGAAGCGATGGCATCCCGCCGCGCCGAGTGCCTCGCCGCCCACGACTGCACACAAAATGGTATGGAAGCGATGGCATCCCGCCATGCCGAGTTCATCGCCGCACGCGACCTCACACCTACATGGGCGGAATTTGAAGCTGCCAAGGCTGAATGGGCAATAGAGAAAGAGGCGGCCAAAGCCGCATAGAGGGAGCGGAGAAGTCAGAAATCACTCAAGAAAAGAGAGGCCCGCCACCGCAAGAAAAAATAGGACGCACACGCTGCTGTGGAGAGGTCGGCGGAGATCCAAGCACGATGGGGTGTCGCCAACAAAGCCGGGAAGGAGAACGACGGCGTCTGGCCAGCATGTGAGAAGTAGTAGTACTAGTAGTAGTTAGTGTGTGTGTCTGTGTCTGAGTACGAGCATGTACCGGTACCACTATTTACTACTGTAGTTTTTAGAGCAAATTACCAGTACATTAGCCTAGACTCAATGGAAAATTCCTATCCTATGCATCAAATGCCATCTCTTTCTCTATAGGAATTGAGATGCATGTCATCTAACTTCCTATGATTTTCATATTCCTATAAAATTCCTATCCTATGAACGAAAGGAGGCCTCTGCTAGAGTAACTACTGTATCTAGCAGTACTGCTGGTACAGTAGTTTTGTTCAAGAAGCGGAATTCAACAAAGTCGTGATGGTTCCTTCGTCCAAGCAACTTCACAGTGGGAAAGATTGGGCATGTGGTTTGATGGCTCATTAGTCATTATTACTGCAGCGCGATGACCGGGGTGACTCTCCCTTAGAGTTCTACGTGCATGACAAGTGGACCAGGATGGTTGACGTCCCACATGTTGGCGAACAGAAGTACTATTCTTTCCGATATCGAGGAGCAAGGAAACCGCATGGTATAGTACCACTGCTGATTTTATTTTATTTTTCTGATGAATGCTAGCGTTTCAACTCTAATGACGAAGGAGTTCCAAACACGGCACGTGCTGGATGTCCCACACGTCAACAAAAGGAGTGGGACATGAACAGCGTGGTAGAGCGTCTCCACTTCTGGGTCGGAGACCACTCATAGTAGTACTAGTGGTATGAACGATACGAAGTGCGACCCAGAGAGAAAGACACGTCTAGTTGGAAGGTCTCGGGGCATACACGTAAACAAATACAAAACCTAATATGTGCCTCCAATTAATATAGTAGTAGTAGAGTACTTAGGCACATACTCCATAACATCACCGTGCATTGCACGTACAACATTTAGTGGTACACAGTAGACAAATGCCTATATGCCACGCATGTTCATACTATTTGTACCTTTCTACTTCACTTACTGCGCTACATTACTTAGGTTCATACGTCCACTCCTGGGTACATGTCCGTCTCGTAGTTCCAGTCCCACGTGTTCTTCATCGGTGGAACGATCCATATCATCGCAGCTAGTGTGGCTCCCCACGATGGAGACTCATCCAAACTATAGCCAGCCTCGACGCGGAGCAGTCGCGTGCACTAGGAAGTGGCGCTCTCTTCGCCGTCGCACTGCGTCAAAGCCGGCGCCAGTGAGAGGTCGCCTCCGCTCTGGCCGGGCATTAATGCGGCACTGAGCTCCAGGGCGACGCTGAGCGTTTCACGCGGGAAGCGCGCGCTGGCAAGGGAGTATTGGTTTCGAACCGTTTCAGGTGTAGTACTGGTAGTTTGCAAAACTACTCAATTATTACACTTAGTTTCATAAGAAATTGTGGTAAAAATGTTACTCCACAGCCCGCTTCCCTTCTCCTTCCTCTTCCACCACCCGCGCAAGTCCGCGAGAAGCGACCGGTCAATCCTTATATATTTTTCTTTGAAATAAGGTCAACCCTTATATAGGAGTGCTCGCACAAAAAGATGCATGCATGAACACTAAAATTTCCAGATTAAAGCGCCGCTCCGGCGGGAGTATGGCGTATGTCGTTACCTTCGGCCGAGCCATGGCTACTGCCTACTGGGTGACGGCGACCAGAGAAGAGGCGGCGGGAGGGGAATGAATGCAGCTACTGTTTGGGTTCACCATCCGACTTAAATAAATGCGCACTATCACATGTACCTGCGGGTGCACAAATTGTAACATACGTGTCTGCTTAAGTGGGTGTCACATAACTGGTGTGTGTGTGTGAGATTCTGAGAGACAGAGTGCGTGTGTGTGACTCTACTCTTCGGACATGTACTCAACCTTTTGCATTGGGATATAAGTATAATGGTATTACACTTTAGCTAGTGATTTACGTGGCCATGTTAACGTGGTTGTGTAAAAAATGTCACTTCTTGCTCGTGATTTGCATTATATATTACAAAACACCTGTTGTGATTAACCCATGTAGGAGTAATCCCATGTGTAAAAACTAATGATATCTCGAGAATTTTGTCAGAAAACTGGTATCTCGAGAATTTCATCGAAAAAATGAAAGATGGGAGATAAGGTGAGGAAGAGTGGAGCGTGGTGGTGACTGGTGGTCAGACTGGGCGGAGGCATGGGGATGGACGGCGCCTGCAGGCGGCAGGCGGCCACCATGCTAGATTGTTCCAGAGACTTCCTTTTTAATTTCTCAACAATGAGGTTGTGGAGAGAGGTGCGGGTATCTTTTGTAAAATTATCATAGTTTGCTTTCTATCCGTCAGATATAGATCGGACGATCTATATTACAAGATGGCAGGCACACCATCATCACTAACTCGGTTTTTTATAAGTGTAGAGATGATAAGTTTGCTAAATACTAAAGTAATGTGGAATTTGTCCATGTTATACATGTAAATTAAGGTGATTTTTTATCATACGGGTAAGGTTGGACGAAGGGTGGTAGGAACAAATGCTCCGCCTAGAGCATGTGTGTGTCAGATGGAGTTGTGGCAGATGGAGTCTTAGTGTGTGTGCGTCTGGGTGTGTGTGTGTGCGTGTGTGTGATGGAGTCTTAGTGTGTGTGGGGGGTGGGGGTGCGTGCGTGTGTTGGGGGAGGGGGTGGGGGGTGCGCACGCGCGCGCGCGTGTGTGTGTAACACGGGGTCCTCGGTAGTGGATGCAATTTAAGTGTGTGTGGCTTCATCACAGAGAGGTGATGTGTATGGCAGAGGCCACCAACGATGGGGTGCGAGAGAGAAAAGGCCCGTAGAGAGGGAAGAGAAGGTGTGTGCGCGTGAGAGGATTCGACATCGAGAGAACGTGTTTGTTCGGGAGACACCGAGTAAGACTACAGTGGTGCATGTAGGCGGGAATTAAACAAAGTGCTGGTCTTATTAGTTTCGGGGATATAGAGGAAGAGTGAGAGGGGGTAGCTAGAAGGAGGTTGTTAAGTGTGAGTGTGTGTTTTACCCATCCAGACGGAAGTTATGTGCACACAAGAAGAGAACGATTCGATGTGGCGTTAGGGTTGAGGGTAATTAACTACATATGGAGACATACAGACCTTGAACATGCATGTGCGAGAGGTATACATGTATACGTGGATGTGTGTGTGTGTGCACGCGCGCATGATCGAGATAAAACAAAGAAGACATAAGTCATAAGATCAACGACATGGGAGAGACGGATCGGTATGACAATATGTATGCATGTGAGAGTCCAGGGAAGAAGGCCCGACAATTGAGAATGTGTTTTTGTCCAAGGTAGTCAGAGTCGGGATTCGGAGTCGGATCGGTTTCCTCAGAAAGAATCGAATCGTAAGATCGATCGTGGAATCGAGGATTCTACCAGATTTACTCAAATAAGATATTTTGTATGCACACAAGAATGTATACGGGTTCTATAGAGTTTTGACACTAAATATGGAGCAAAGAACATACACATCGATGCTAGTTCTATTCCACTTCTTTTTATGGCTAACCTACCATCTAGCTCGCATGTATGGAACATATATGAGAGGGAAATATATAGAACATTTAGAACTTCAATGCACGAAATTTACTTATGTTCTTTTTAGAGAGCGTGAATAGTCGATCACTTGTCTATCTGACCTACAGTGCTAAACCTTGAAGGGTCTTGCTCTCCTTCTCTGATCAATCTTAAAGCATCCTCCTTTCGATGCCAATTCCATATGTCGACAAGCATGATCCTCAATTTCAATCTAGGGTTTCTGAGAGCTAGATCAAAGGTGTCTACGGCTGAGCATTTAGACATGGGAGGGGAATAAAGGTCCATGAGTTATATTAAAAGGGGTTTGGATGATGGCATACTATTTTGCTACAATTAAACAAACGGCTAAGATAAGTTAGTAGAATCGGATGTAGTCCATAGTATAGTCGGGATTGTACAGTTTTGTACATAATTCTATGATTTGAATCACGACTCAACATGGATTCTACCTAATCCGGATTCATAGTGGGAGTTGGATCAACATGCTTCCGTGTAGGGTCACTAAGTCGTAGGATTCTAGCAGTCGAATCGGGATTCTGACTACCTTGTTTTTGTCTTTAAGAGATAGTGGTGTGGGCTGGAGCATGCATCTATGGTGAGCAGAGGGAGTGAGACACAACGATTGTGCAAAAGAGATCAACCTATAAATGCATGTATGGAGAGACATATATAGTGTGGGTGATAGGAAGCAAGCACTACAAAAAAACACACTTCCGTGATGATACGTGTTTGTCACAGTAGGTCGCGTTTTTTGTCATGCATGTACATCCATGGCAAATTTATGACAGAATCAAGATAGTCATACCTGTGTTGTCGTAGAAGTGTTCCATGACATTACCAAAATTATCATCACGGAAGTGTCCACTTCCATGACGATAAATCGCACGTCACAAAAGTGCTTTCGTCAAGGGTGACCGACACGTGGCATCCACCGTAACGGAACACCGTTAAGCTATCGGGTCGGGTTTTGGATCCGATAACCCGTTAACAGCCCCAACCAATGGGGATTTTCCACGTGTAAAATCATCATTGGCTGGAGGAGACACGTGTCAGGTCCACGTTGGCACAGGTGTCACTCATCCAATGGACGAGACACGCCTATGATATGTTGACACGTGGACCGGCCCATCAAGTTTAAATGGGCCGGCCCAACTGAAGGCCCACAAGATTTTGCGGACCATAATGGGCCGGCCCAGCTAAAGGCCCACGAGATTTTGCGGACCATAATGGGCTGGCCCAGCTAAAGGCCCACAAGATTTTGCGGGCCATAATGGGCCGGCCCAGGTAAAGGCCCATAAGATTTTTGTGTGCCATAATGGGCCGGCCCAGGTAAAGGCCCACAAGATTCTTGCGGATCATAATGGGTCGGCCCAGCTAAAGGCCCACGAGATTTCGCCGACATTAATGGGCCGGCCCAGCTGTAGGCCCACAAGATTTTGAGGACCCTAGTAGGCCGGCCCATTAACTGGCTTCCATGTTTTGGGCCAAATGCCGGCCCATATTTGATCCGGTCCATTAATGGCCTGCCACACTCCGGGCCTAATAGTGGCCCATATGAGATCCGGCCCGTTAAAAGCCTACCACGTTCTGGGCCAAATTACGGCCCAGATCAGGTCCGGCCCTTTAAGAGGCTTTGGGCTCAATTATGGCCCATATCAGATTCGGCCCGTCAACTGGACACTATGCTTTTGGGCCCACTTGCTAAAGGCCCACTTAGTAATTCGGCTTGATATTAGTTTTGGCCTGTTAAGGGCCCATTTAACATTTCGGCCCTATATTAATTTCAGCCAGTTAGAAGCCCGTCATATAGTTTGGCCTAACTACGACCCGGTTTGCATCCGGCCTGCTCGCAGCCGATATCTGATTGGGCCAAACAAGGACCGAGACAATTTTGGACTATGTGATTTGATTCGCACAATCATGGGCCGGGGTTCATTTCGGGTTGCTGCCAGCCCGTGAGCTGTTCGGCACATTTCAGGCCCAACCTACATCGTGATTGCATGACGGCCCGATTATGTACCATAATTTTACAGTTTGGCCGGTTTACTGCGAAGACATGATATATATACAGTAAAATAACTGCAGCATCGTGAATAAGAAAAAACCTAGACTATACAATAAATAAATTATGGCATATTACATCCACTGGGCATCAAAGTTCGACACTATGATAATAAAGCACAAGCAGACAGCAGATTACATACACGGGGCATCAAAGATCGCCACCAGTGCAAATAAACACGCCGACAAAATAATATATAAAACCAACAGCACTTCAATAGAGTTCAAGAAAGGTTAGCCCTGCTGGCGAGCTGCAGCACAAGCAGCTGAGCAAGATGATGAGACTGCGCTTGTTCTACACTTATATCTTCCTCACTTTGAAAGATAAACAAGCAGACAGATGATAGGTTTTGCACATAAAAGTATCAGTGCTGACAGTTCATCACATTTCTTACTGACGAATAAAGTGACACAGTTTAAAATTGCATTAACATAATATGGTATTATTCAGGTCAAGACATGGCATGAAATGACACTGTGAATGAGTTGGTAGCTTCATGACACCACTGGATTACAGATCAAGAACTCATAAGTATCAATGGTTAGTGTGCTATCAATTTATACCATTTTAGGTTGGCAAATAAAGAGACAGTTTAAATAATAGTAGAATGATATGACATTGTTCATAGATAAGACATTGCAGAATATGACATTGTGCTGTAGTGGGTAGGTTCACCACACCACTGGATTACGGATGAAGAACAAAAGCATACATGCAGTGCAAAAGAAGATCACTTGCTCTATATAGTTTAATTTACATGGTATGAAGAAGGAACTTGGTTGTACAACTGAAAACTTAAATTGAGAAAGGACAAACTTTTGTTTATGAACTACATAATAAACTTTAAACAAGCAATTTGATGCAAACACCAAAAATAAACAGTTGTTGCAGTCATGCCTAACAAAATATATACAAGAAAGTTTGAAGGCTTGAGATGGACAAACTTACATTATTGGTGAAGACAGGCTCTATAAAGGCCTTGTCCATGCTGATGGGGGGGGGCAATTCAAGAAGTTTACCACAGAATCTTCTTCAAAAGCATTGCCTTTATTCTACATTTTGTTAAGAGTAAATATAGATGTGATAATATACGAAAAATTGGAGAATATTTAAGAGAAGATGAAGAGTGATGCTACATAACCAAGTAGCTATAAATGTAAGTGCAGCGATACAGGCAAAAGGTACAGCCAAGAGCAATGCATAGCTAAACTTCTTCAGTACCAACCTTATGGTAAGAGTAAATATAGATCTGATGCGTAGAAAATGGAGGGCAAAGGAAAATAAGCTGCAGAGTGATGGTACATGAACAACTACCTGTCATTATAAGTACACTGATAAAGGACAACATGTACTTACAAGAACAATGCAGAGCTAAAAAACATTGGCATTGGATATATTCTACACTAATGTAACCATTCATACAGATCAAATAATTTGGAGCGAACAATTGATAAGCAAGCTATCATGCAAACTGCTGTCACATAATGAACCAGGTATGTATGCATGTACAGTGATACAGGACAACAGGTACTAACAAGAGCAAAGCAGCATGCAACATATTTGTGATATCCTGTCGTTCTTGTCAAACCGGAATTCTTCTTCAAGCAGAATTCCTGCAAAAAAAGATCCGTAAGGCACATGCGGAAAAGTAGAAGTTCAAATTGTCATGTGATTTCATAGATAGTACCTCATCCTGGGAACAAGACCAGTGCATAACAAGGTTTTTCCATTCAATGTCTTCTAAATTTAGCACAGGAGACTTCACCAGAAATTCATTTATAGACTTGCCATCAAAGTGTGATTTCCTCAGGTAACACCGATACTGCTGCAATGCTTCCTTGAAAAGCACAAGCAAGCTTTGCTCGTCATGACTATCCAGATTGACCCTCGCCTAGTTACACCAATGTAATGTAAATCATTGATGTGTTCAATCAGTAGAAAACAGGAAAATAATAACCATGAATAATAGCACTTACACGTAAGTTGGACAGGAAGATGTGAAAATGGTGCTTGTCTTTCCCATGATGGGAATATATGCACGTAGTCCCTAACAACATTGAAAGAATTGTCTTTTAAACTGGGAATAAATGGAATGGGGTTCCAATCTGCAGGAATTGGCCGTCTCTGCAGTTGGGATAGGTCTTCGGCCGGTGGACTTGCTGTACTTTTTGCTGGAGTGGGATTTTTCTCTGGTACAGTTGGTGCTATGGCAAATGAAATCGGTATACCTTTTGCTGGAGTGCAGGTCCTGTGTGGTGGGGCTAGTGGTGTGGCCAGTGAAGTATGGGTACAGTCTGCTGGAGTCGGTCCTACGTTTTGTGTCACTGGTTGTACAACCAATATAAGTGGGGTGCTGTCTGATTTCTCTGGCACCACCACGTTTTTCAAGGACTTTGCTGGTGCTCCTTCAGGTTCGGCAATCACCCTCTTCCTTTTTGATGTTTGATGCACAAGAACAACATTTGAGTGGAAAAACATGGTATGATGACAGATGGAATATGTATTGATAATGGATGGGCATGGCATCTCAACATATATGATGAGTAAACTAAGCAGACGACGGTGCAACAAGGTAGAAGAAATGCAAGACAACATATGCAAGATACCCGCAATCAATAAAACATTGCCAAATTAGAACAGGCACCTTGATGGGTGAACAGGACAGGCCATCTGCCTTTGACTCCTCGAGATTAGAATAGTCATTAGGATCATATTCTGAACAAGAATCAACAGGTGGGGAGCGTATGAGTTTCATTGCATCCAGAATGGCACTCAATGCCTTGGTGACAATTTTGTAAGTCATTGCAGTGTTTAGCTTCAAGAGTGGACTGCTGCAAGTGCGACACAAAGCAGCTACACAGATCATAGTGTAGATATAACAGGAAAACCTTAAGCATCAGAGTAAAATCAGCAAAGTGGAACTTGCTGGAATATATGTGCTAGTATTGCCGGTACGGCTAGAAAGGCTTCGGATACCAGCTCTCTTCAAGTGAAGGTGCGGTACTATTAATATCAGTGTAACTCTCAAAGGCGACACAGCTCCCCGCATTTCCTTGCTATTCTTATAGGATTCAAGTGGGCAGGCCACTACAAATCCTATTCCTATGTTTACAAGATCCTACAAATCAAAGAGGCTCAAAGTGTCCATCACAACCGACCGTATAGACCTCTACACATAATAGGTTCAGATCTGAAATCATGGCATTCGGGCCCTAGTGACAAGCATTAAGCATAGAAAAGTCATAGCAACATCAATCTCAGAACATAGTGGATACTAGGGATCAAACCCTAACAAAACTAACTCGATTACATGATAGATCCCATCCAACCCATCACCGTCCAGCAAGCCAACGATGGAATTACTCACGCATGGCGGTGAGCATCATGAAATTGGTGATGGAGGATGGTTGATGATGACTATGGCGACGGATTCCCCTCTCCAGAGCCCCGAACGGACTCCAGATCAGCCCTCCCGAGAGGTTTTAGGGCTTGGCGTCGGCTCCGTATCATAAAACGCGATGAATTCTTCTCTCTGATTTTTTCTCCCCGAAACACAATATATAGAGTTGGAGTTGGAGTCGGAGGAGCTCCAGGGGGCCCACGAGGTAGGGGTGCGCCCTAAGGGGGCAGGCGCACCCCCACCCTCGTGGACAGGTGGTGGGCCCCCTGGCCTTCATCTTTTGCAGGTATTTTTTATATTTTCCCAAAAGTTGCTCCGTGAAGTTTCAGGTCATTCTGAGAACGTTTGTTTCTGCACATAAATAACACCATGGTAATTCTCCTGAAAACAGCGTCAGTCCGGGTTAGTTCCATTCAAATCATGCAAGTTAGAGTCCAAAACAAGGGCAAAAGTGTTTGGAAAAGTAGATACGACGGAGACGTATCAGGGGTGAGGGATGGAGAATCAGTAGGAGCTCCAGAGGCGCGATGCTTAGGAGCCCCCCTTTAACGCGCAAGGGAATTGCACGGAAAGGGGACAACCGGCGGGGGCCAACCGTAGTTAAGCTCTGTAGATTCCTGCGAGTTAGTCCGAGGGAGAATATAACCCATAATCGCGTTTTCTATCCTGTCGCTAATCCTTCCGCAGGAAGATGAGGGCACTAAGGACCTGGTGAGGTGACGTGCATGGGGCGGGCCGCAAGCCAGAGCTCGATCTCTCAGATTTGCCAGTGTTGCAGGGACGTCCGTGACAAGTAGACCGAAATGATTCTGCATCTACTACTATTAGTCCACACATCGACCACTATTCAGCATGCATCTAGAGTATTAAGTTCATAAGAACAGAGTAATGCTTTAAGTAAGATGACATGATGTAGAGGGATAAACTCATGCAATATGATATAAACCCCATCTTTTTATCCTCGATGGCAGCAATACAATACATGCCTTGCTGCCCCTGCTGTCACTTGGAAAGGACACCGCAAGATTGAACCCAAAGCTAAGCACTTCTCCCATTGCAAGAAAGATCAATCTAGTAGGCCAAACCAAATTGATAATTTGAAGAGACTTGCAAAGATAAACCAATCATACATAAAAGAATCCAGAGAAGAATCAAATATTGTTCATAGATAATCTGGATCATAAACCCACAATTCATCGGATCTCGACAAACACACCGCAAAAAAGATTACATCGAATAGATCTCCAAGAGAATCAAGGAGAACTTTGTATTGAGATCCAAAGAGAGGGAAGAAGCCATCTAGCTAATAACTATGGACCCGAAGGTCTGAAGTAAACTACTCACACATCAACGGAGAGGCCATGGAGTTGATGTAGAAGCCCTCCATGATCAATACCCCCTCCAGCGGAGCTCCGGAAAATGCCCCAAGATGGGATCTCTCAGGTACAAAAGGTTGCAGCGGTGGAATTAGGTTTTCATGGTGCTCCTGGATGTTTGGGGGTACATGGATATATATAGGAGGAAGAAGTAGGTCGCTGGAGCAACGAGGGGCACATGAGGGTGGAGGGCGCGCCAAGGGGGGGGGGTAGGCGCGCCCCTGCCTCGTGGCCTCCTCGATTGTTTCTTGACTCCCACTCCAAGTCTCCTGGATCACGTTTGTTGAGAAAATCAAGTTCCCGAAGGTTTCATTCCGTTTGGACTCCGTTTGATATTGCTTTTCGGCGAAACTCTAAAATAGGAAAAAAACAGCAATTTGGGCTAGGCCTTCGGTTAGTAGATTAGTCCCAAAAATGATATAAAAGTGTAAAATAAAGCCCGCTAACATCCAAAACAGATAATATAATAGCATGGAGCAATCAAAAATTATAGATACGTTGGAGACGTATCAAGCATCCCCAAGCTTAATTCCTGCTCGTCCTCGAGTAGGTAAATGATAAAAGAAGAATTTTTGATGTGGAATGCTTTCTAACATATTTCTCAATGTAATTTTTCTTTATTGTGGCATGAATGTTCAGATCCAAAAGATTCAAGATAAAAGTTTAATATTGACATAAAAATAATAATACTTCAAGCATACTAACTAAGCAATCATGTCTTCTCAAAATAACATGGCCAAAGAAAGTTATCCCTACAAAATCATATAGTCTGGCTATGCTCTATCTTCACCACACAAAATATTTAAATCATGCACAACCCCAATGACAAGCCAAGCAAATTGTTTCATACTTTTGATGTTCTCAAACATTTTCAATCTTCAGGCAATATATGAGCATGATCCATGGATATAGCACTATATGTGGAATAGAATGGTGATTGGAGATGACAAAAAAGGAGAAGAAAGTCTCACATCAACTAGGCGTATCAACGGGCTATGGAGATGCCCATCAATATATATAAATGTGAGTGAGTAGGGATTGCCATGCAATGGATGCACTAGAGCTATAAGTATATGAAAGCTCAACAAAAGAAACTAAGCGGGTGTGCATCCAACTCGCTTGCTCATGAAGACCTAGGGCATTTTGAGGAAGCCCATCATTGGAATATACAAGCCAAATTCTATAATGAAAAATTCCCACTAGTATATGAAAGTGATATCATAGGAGACTCTCTATCATGAAGATCATGGTGCTACTTGGAAGCACAAGTGTGGAAAAAGGATAGTAGCATTGTCCCTTCTCTCTTTTTCTCTCATTCATTTTTTTATTTGGGCCTTTTCTCCTTTTTTATGGCCTCTTTTTTTCGTCCGGAGTCTCATCCTGACTTGTGGTGGAATCATAGTCTCCATCATGCTTTCCTCACTTGGGACAATGCTCTAATAATGATGATCATCACACTTTATTTACCTACAACTCAAGAATTACAACTCAATACTTTGAACAAAATATGACTCTATGTGAATGCCTCCGGCGGTGTACCGAGATGTGCAATGATGCATGAGTGACATGTATGAAGAATTATGAATGGTGGATTTCCCACAAATACGATGTCAACTACATGATCATGCAAGCAATATGACAATGATGAAGCGTGTCATAATAACAGAACGGTGGAAAGTTGCATGGCAATATATCTCGGAATGGCTATGGAGATGCCATAATAGGTAGGTATGGTGGCTGTTTTGAGGAAGGTATATGGTGGGTGCATGATACCGGTGAAAAGTGCGCGGTATTAGAGAGGCTAGCAATGGTGGAAGGGTGAGAGTGCGTATAATCCATGGACTCAACATTAGTCATAAAGAACTCACATACTTTTTTTCAAAAATCTATT
This sequence comes from Triticum aestivum, assembly GCF_018294505.1. NCBI lineage: Eukaryota > Viridiplantae > Streptophyta > Magnoliopsida > Poales > Poaceae > Triticum > Triticum aestivum. The sequence goes on from NC_057812.1 coordinate 321,078,841, forward strand.
AATTATCAAAACAAAGTATTACGCGCATGCTCCTAGGGGGATAAATTGGTAGGAAAAGACCATCGCTCGTCCTCGACCGCCACTCATAAGGAAGACAATCAATAAATAAATCATGCTCCAACTTCATCACATAACAGTTCACCATACGTGCATGCTACAGGAATCACGAACTTCAACACAAGTATTTGTAAAATTCACAACTACTCAACTAGCATGACTCTAATATCATCATCTCCATATCTCAAAACAATTATCAAGTATCAAACTTCTCATAGTATTCAATGCACTTCTATGAAAGTTTTTATATTATTCCTAAAAGCAAATTTCCATGTTGTTCTAAAGGACTCTCAAAATAATATAAGTGAATCATGAGAGATCAATAGTTTCTCTAATAAAACCACCTCCGTGCTCTAAAAGATATAAGTGAAGCACTAGAGCAAAAATTATATAGCTCAAAAGATATAAGTGAGGCACATAGAGTATTCTAATAAATTTCAAATCATGTGAGTCTCTCTAAAAGGTGTGTACAGCAAGGATGATTGTGGTAAACTAAAAATCAAAGAATCAAATCATACAAGATGCTCCAAGCAAAACACATATCATGTGGTGAATAAAAATATAGCTCTAAGTAAAGTTACCGATAGACAAAGACGAAAGAGGGGATGCCTTCCGGGGCATCCCCAAGCTTAGGATTTTTGGTGTCCTTGAATTTTACCTTGGGGTTCCATGGGCATCCCCAAGCTTAGGCTCTTGCCACTCTTTGTTCTATAATCCATCCAATCTTTACCCAAAACTTGAAAACTTCACAACATAAAACTCAAAATAGAAAATCTCGTGAGCTCCGTTAGTGAAAGAAAACAAAACACCACTTCAAGGTACTGTAATTAACTCATTCTTTATTTATATTGGTGTTAAACCTACTGTATTCCAACTTCTCTATGGTTTATAAACTCTTTTACTAGCCACAGATTCATCAAAATAAGCAAACAACACACGCAAAACAGAATCTATCAAAAACAGAACAGTCTGTAGTAATCTGTAGGTTTAGACCACTTCTGGAACACCAAAAATTCTAAAATAAATTTCTGGACGTGAGAAATTTATCTATTAATCATCTGCAGAAAGAATTAACTAAATAGCACTCTCCAAATAAAAATGTCAGCAATTCTCGTGAGCGCTAAAGTTTCTGTTTTTTACAGCAAGATCAAAAAGACTTTCCCCAAGTCTTCCCAACGGTTCTACTTGGCACAAACACTAATTAAACACAAAAAACACAACCAAAACAGAGGCTAGATAAACTATTTATTACTAAACAGGAGAAAAAAGCAAGGAATAAAAGTAAAATTGGGTTGCCTCCCAACAAGCGCTATCATTTAACGCCCCTAGCTAGGCATAAAAGCAAGGATAGATCTAGGTATTGCCATAATGATAGGATAGATCATAAAAACTCATTTCATATTCTCTACGTTCAGCAGCAAGTTTTCTTAGAGGCAAGCAAAAGTAATCAAAAGGGCTAAATTTAATGGGACAGAAGTCCCCAAGATCAATTTTGGGAGGTATAGGTTCCTCCTTTGGCCCTTCATATTGCACAACAAATTCATCATTATAAGCATTCTTTTGACAAAACTTCATGAGCCTATACTTGAGAGAATATCCTAGCTCATTATTTCGAATAGCAAAATCATTATTAAGTTCAGAAATTCTATCAACTAGAACATTGGTAGGAACCTTTTTCTAAGGTTCTCATTAAAAGCAACATAGTCTAAAGATTGAAAACACATTATTTCCTCTTGATCAAAGAGGATTGCCTCTATGGGAGGACAGCCAGCATCCACCCTATAGTGCACAAAGATTTCTTTGGCCTCTTTTACTATAAATCTGAACTCATGAGCCAAAAAGATAGTAGCGGCACACTTACCAGAAGAATGCTCAATATTAGAAAATTCTAGGAAAATCCTTTGTATGCAAGGATGCACGTGCATAAATTGCCTTTCAAGTTCAACTACAAGCATGGCGATAGCGTCTGCAAGACTACTAGTTCTATGAAGAATAGAACTACCCATAGAAGGCAAAGCACCATCACTAGTAAAGAAATCTTGGATAACTCCTTTTCCAATAATATTACCACTACCGATTCGGAATTTTTTTGTATGTAAGATAGGGGGTTCTTCAGCAGGAGCATCAGAGTTTTCCATGTTATTATTATTGTCCATATCGACAATAATTTCCCCAATTTCAGACATAACAGCGGAAAGTGCGAGGAGCAAAAGAAAGAGGGAGGTGAACAGAAAATAGAGGGCGAATAAAACGACAAGGGTGAAGTGGGGGAGAGGAAAATGAGAGGCAAATGGCAAATAATGTAATGCGAGGGATAAGAGTTTGTGATGGGTACTTGGTATGTCTTGACTTGTGCGTAGACTCCGGCAACGGTGCCAGAAATGGCTCATTGTCGGGAGTCAAATCTTGACTTGACTTGGCACGAATCTCCCCGTCAATGGCGCCAGAAATCCTTCTTGCTACCTCTTGAGCATTGCGTTGGTTTTCCCTTGAAGAGGAAAGGGTGATGCAGTAAAGTAGCGTAAGAATTTCCCTTAGTTTTTGAGAACCAAGGTATTAATCTAGTAGAAGATCACACTCGAGTCCCACACACCTACACAAAAAAATAAGAACCTCGCAACCAATGCGATAAAGGGGTTCTCAATCCCTTCACGGTCACTTACGAGAGTGAGATCTGATAGATATGATAAGATAATATTTTTGGTATTTTTATGACAAAGAGAAATAAAGATGCAAAGTAAAATAAACGGCAATAGAAATAGCTAAGTGTTGAAAGATTAATATGATGGAGGATAGACCTGGGGGACATAGGTTTCACTAGTGGCTTCTCTCAAGAGCATAAGTATTACGGTGGGTAAACGAATTACTGTCGAGCAATTGATAGAATTGAGCATAGTTATGAGAATATCTAGGCATGATCATGTATATAGGCATCACGTCTGTGACAAGTAGACTGAAATGATTCTGCATCTACTACTATTAGTCCACATCGACCGCTATCCAGCATGCATCTAGAGTATTAAGTTCATAAGAACAGAGTAATGCTTTAAGTAAGATGACATGATGTAGAGGGATAAACTCATGCAATATGATATAAACCCCATCTTTTTATCCTCGATGGCAACAATACAATATGTGCCTTGCTGCTCCTGCTGTCACTGGGAAAGGACACCGCAAGATTGAACCCAAAGCTAAGCACTTCTCCCATTGCAAGAAATATCAATCTAGTAGGCCAAACCAAACTGATAATTCGAAGAGACTTGCAAAGATAAACCAATCATACATGAAAGAATTTAGAGAATAATCAAATATTGTTCATAGATAATCTGGATCATAAACCCACAATTCATCGGATCTCGACAAACACACCGCAAAAGAAGATTACATCGAATAGATCTCCAAGAGAATCGGGGAGAACTTTGTATTGAGATCCAAAGAGAGAGAAGAAGCCATCTAGCTAATAACTATGGACCCGAAGGTCTGAAGTAAACTACTCACACATCACCGGAGAGGCCATGGAGTTGATGTAGAGGCCCTTCGTGAACAATGCCCCCTCCGGCGGAGCTCCAAAAAGGCCCCAAGATGGGATCTCTCAGGTATAGAAGGTTGCGGTGGTGGAATTAGGTTTTGTGGTGCTCCTGGATGTTTTGGGGGTACGTGGATATATATAGGAGGAAGAAGTAGGTCGGTGGAGCAACAAGGGGCCCACGAGGGTGGAGGGCGCGTCCAGGGGGGTAGGTGCGCCCCCCTGCCTCGTGGCCTCCTCGATTGTTTCTTGACGCCCACTCCAAGTTTCCTGGATCACGTTTGTTGAGAAAATCACGTTCCCAAAGGTTTCATTCCGTTTGGACTGTGTTTGATATTCCTTTTCGGCGAAACTCTAAAATAGGCAAAAAAAACAGCAAATTGGGCTAGGCCTCCGGTTAGTAGGTTAGCCCCAAAAATTATATAAAAGTGTAAATAAAGCCCACTAACATCCAAAACTGAAAATATAATAGCATGGAGCAATCAAAAATTATGGATACATTGGAGACGTATCAAGCCGCGCTTCATCTCTAGTTCAGCCGCAAGCACGGCAGCCCCTGTGCGCTTCACGTCCTTGGCCTTGGCCTTCTTGTGTTCTGGGTCGACCGCTGGGAGTTTGAGGAGGGAGAGGCGCCCTTCCTCAGCTCTCGCGCACTTGGTTGCCTTGTTGAACTGTGACGCCCGGATAATCAAGCTACAGTAAACCTCTGCTAATGGTGCCACGTCACCTCGGTTACTGTTGATAAACTCGAGTTAGTTCGAAACCGATTCAAATTCAAATTCAAAATCAAGCGAACAATAAAAGTTTTCAAATATTAAAACTAAAATGTTCAAAGTGAACCAAATATTGCACAGGTAATTATGGAGGTGAAACCACACCTTTATAAAACAATTCAATACTATAAGATGAATAAAATAGTAGCGAAAACTATTATTTAAATACTTTCAAATATTAAATAATTACGAAACTATTTTAGATTGGGTAGCAAATTAGTGTGGTAGTGGAATATTTGGTAACATCAAAATAGGTGCCATTTTGGTATTTTTCTAAAACAAAATTAAAAGGAAACTAAAAGAAAATAGCAAAGAAAAATAAATAAATAAAAAGAAAAACAAAACAAAAGAAAGGAAACCCCCCGGCTTCCCATGGGCCTTGTCCCATCCCACCCATTCGGCCGACCCCACCGAAATGGCCAACCCGACCCTCCTGCTTAACCCCCTCCCCCAACCCGAACCCTAGCACCACTCCCACTTCCCACCGTCGCCCCCACGATTTGGATCAGGTTCGACCACGATCCCGTCGCCCCCATCCCATGATCCCCACTCTCTCTTTCGTTTCCCTCCCCTCTCTCGCTGGATTGGATCTGGGAGGAGCCCGATCTCGTGCCCGCCGCCCGGTGCCGCCCCAGCCCCGTCTTCGACCACCGCCACTCGCCGGACGCCTCCTTGCTCCTCCCTCAGCATCGCACCTGGCTCCACCTCGCCGGAGCCAGATCCCGTGCTGCCCCGCCGCCTGCTTCGTCCTGCCGTCGCCGTGGCCCACTCCCTCAACGCACGTTGTCCCCATCCCCCACCTCGCGCCCCGTTGCCATGTACCCTACGGGCCCGATGTGAGCGCCTCCCCAAGTTCCCCTTCTTTCTCCTCCTTCCCCTGTCGCCACAGTCCGCGCACGCCGGCGCTCGCCGCTACTTCGGTCGCAGCTCACTAGCTGCGCCGCCCCCGCTTGCTGGCACTGTTGCCGCTGCTTCTGTTGCTGCTTGCTCTACCCCGCAGCAACCGTTGTCCCGCTCACACTGCATCGCCTGCTGCCGCCCCTGCCTCGCTTCTCGCTCCGCTCTGACGCCGCACTCGCGTCGCCCGCCAGCCCCTGCTCTCGCCGCGACACCGCCTCCTGCTTCCTTGGCCACACCCGCCGGCAACCACCCGTCCGAGGCTGCCACCGGCCGTGGCTATGGCCTCTCCCGACTGTCGTGGCCCCCTGCCTGCCTCTACTCATTGGCCGGTGCCCGCTGGAGCCGTCCCACGCCCGTGGACTCCCCGCTGCTTGCCCACTGCGTCTGGCGGGCTCCGCCATCGCCGGCGACCTCGCCTCGCAGCGGGCGGGTTGCGCCTCAGCGCCTGGCGCCCACGCGCCCATAACCGCACGCCCGTGCGCCCGTTAGCCCCACTGGGCCTATGACATTGGGGCCCACCTCCCTGGAATGTTATAAAAAAGAAGAACAATTAAAAAATATTTAAAATAAATAGTGTGGCTATATCATTCAATTTAGTAAGATGTGCCACAACAGTTTCAGATTCATAGCCATAAAACGGATCAGATTCAACCAAAGTAATTATCTCAGGATCGATAGAGAAATCATAATCCTTATTAGAAATACAGATAGGTGAAGTAGCAAAAGCATGGTCATATTTCATTCTAGCATTCAAAGATTTTTCTTTTAGCTTAGCTAACAGTTTCTTAAGATCATATCTATCTTTGCAAGCTAAAAGATCTCTAGCAGTTTTTTCATCCATAACATAACCCTCAGGCACATCAGGCAATTCATATCTAGGGGGAGAATCTTCATCATCACTTTCATCAATATTATCAGTTTCAATAATTTCATTCTCTCTAACCCTAGCAAGTTGTTCATCAAGAAATTCACCTAATGGCACAATATTATCAAGCATACAAGTACTTTCATCATAAGCATCATGCATAGAATAAGTGGCATCATCAATAACATGCGACATATCAGAATCAATAGCAGGTGTAGGTGTCGCAAGTTTACTCAAAACAGAAGGTGAATCAAGTGCAGAGCTAGATGGCAGTTCCTTACCTCCCCTCGTAGTTGAGGGAAAAATCTTGGTTCTTTCATCTTTCAAGTTCCTCATAGTGATAAACAAATATAAATCCCAAGTGACTCAAAGAATGGAGCTATGCTCCCCGGCAACGGTGCCAGAAAATAGTCTTGATAACCCACAAGTATAGGGGATCGCAACAATTTTCGAGGGTAGAGTATTCAACCCAAATTTGTTGATTCAACACAAGGGTACCCAAAGAATATTCTCAAGTATTAATAGTTGAGTTGTCAATTCAACCGCACCTGAAAGACTTAATATCTGCAGCAAAGTATTTAGTAGCAAAGTAATATGGAAGTAACGGTCACGGTGGCAAAAGTAACAGTAGTAGTTTTTGTAGTGATTGTAACAGTGGCAACGGAAAAGTAACTAAGCAAAGATCAATATGTGAAAGGCTCATAGGCAATGGATCAGTGATGGATAATTATGTTGGATGTGATTCCTCATGCAACAGTTATAACATAGGGTGACACAGAACTAGCTCCAGTTTATCAATGTAATGTAGGCATGTATTCTAAATATAGTCATACGTGCTAATGGAAAAGAACTTGCATGACATCTTTTGTCCTACCCTCCCGTGGCAGCGGGGTCCTATTGGAAACTAAGGGATATTAAGGCCTCTTTTAATAGAGTATCGGAACAAAGCATTAACACTTAGTGAATACATGAACTCCTCAAACTATAGTCATCACTGGAAGTGGTCCCGATTATTGTCACTTCGTGGTTACCGGATCATAACACATAGTAGGTGACTATTGACTTGCAAAATAGGATCAAGAACTCACATATATTCATGAAAACATAATAGGTTCATATCTAAAATCATGGCACTCGGGCCCTAGTGACAAGCATTAAGCATAGCAAAGTCATAGCAACATCAATCTCAGAACATAATGGATACTAGGGATCAAACCCTAACAAAACTAACTCGAATACAAGATAAATGTCATCCATCCCATCACCGTCCAGCAAGCCTACGATGGAATTACTCACGCACGACCGTGAGCATCATGAAATTGGTGATGGAGGAAGGTTGATGATGACGATGGTGATGGATTCCCCTCTCCGGAGCCCCGATCGGACTCCAGATCAGCTCTCCCGAGAGAGATTAGGGCTTGGCAGCGGCTCCGTATCGTAAAACGCGATGAATCCTTCTCCCTGATTTTTTCTCCCTGAACGTGAATATATAGAGTTGGAGTTGACGTCGGTGGAGCCTTAGGGGGCCCATGAGGTAGGGGGCGCGCCCCAGGGGGGGCGCCCTGCACCCTCATGGACAGGGTGTGGGCCCCCTGGTGTTCATTCTTTCACCAGTATTTTTTATTTATTCCAAAACATGTCTTCGTTGATTTTCAGGTCATTCTGGGAACTTTTATTTCTGCACAAAAATAACACCATGGCAATTCTGCTGAAAACAGCGTCAGTCCAGGTTAGTTCCATTCAAATCGTGCAAGTTAGAGTCCAAAACAAGGTCAAAATTGTTTGGAAAAGTAGATACGATGGAAACGTATCAGCTGTCAGCTTAGGCAATGAATATGAACTGTTTGTTATTATTATTATTATTATTATTATATCATAGAGGTAACACACTCAATTGATCTCACTACAGTATGTGTGAACAAATGTATGTAATCTAGTTTGCAAATAGCACACTGTTCATTGATGAAAGCCATGTGCCGACCAAATCCCGCCACCCCGCCCACGATCCGAGTCAAGCTTTCTGATTGGCCAGAACCCAAACCCCATGGATCGTACGTCTGCACCATTGGATGCTCCCAGATCAAACGGTGATCCTCATCCCTTTCAACAACACATGCAGTTCCGGTTGTAATTTTATTTTTATGCACAAAATGCACGTAATCTCAAAAAATGTCTTAAATATAGCTAATGATACCTGGAATGCGTCAGAAAATCAAACCCGTGGTATAATGGTGATTGCGTACCGTGGAAATTTTTATAAGGCCAAACGATGAAGTCACCGGCCACAGGAGTTTGAATTGACACGTCTCCTTTAGGAAAACCATGATCCTTCATGTGAGATGCTCCGGTTTGGAAGGAGCGGTCATCAAAACTTGTGCGAAACTTTACCAATTTTTTCCATATGGTCGTGAGAGCACGCACATCGATTTTGATGATGTCCAAACTCCATCTAAATTCATGTAATGAAAATACCAACTAGGCCTACGCCAGTGGACACACCTCGCTGCCGAAATGTTTGAAACTTCTCCCCACTTCTCGAACAAATGGATGAAAACTCATAAAGCGACGCACAAATGATCTGTACACCTTCTTTGCTAGGTTGATAGTAAGGGGGTATCATAGCTAGTATCATGCATGCCAACTAGGCAATTTTGATGAGCTGTCATAGAATTAAGTAAATGAAGAAAGAGAGGGTTAAGTATCATATCATGAAACCGTATCATAATAAATGCTATGCTACTATGTGTCATCCATGACAATATAAATAAAGTACTACATATGATACTAGCTACTCTATGATACTATGAATTATAGCAAGTACAATAGAGTGACATAAGACTAGCCACAGTGGGTCGTAACACAGAGTGTTACTTGTCTATGTTACTACCTCTATAATGGGGAGTAACATATGTGTAGTAACATGCAACAGTTCATTTATTAGGCTGTAGACTCATCTTGCCTTGAGATGTGTGATGTTACTCATAATACTAGTAACTAGCTATGTTATCACTTTCCTCTTTTTCTTCATTTATTGCTTGCCACATCATCTATTTTATCTAGATATGTGTAATGTTACTACCTATATATGTTACTCCCACTGTGGGTAGTCTAAGAAGGCTATAAGGAATAGAATAATATATATGTGCTTTAGTTGGAGGAAAGAGAAGAGGAGAGAGAAGAGGAGCGGGCTCTAGGTTAGTAGAGCCAGTTGCAACATGAGACCCAAGACACTTTGTGAGGATGTAAGGTGGGCCAACTATTGATAAACTAGTACGTATTTTAAACTTATTATTGTACATGCCCACTAAGAGGTTGGATGTATATGACATGGCAACATCTTATAGCCGACCCTTGCCTGTATTATTAACCACGCTCTTAGTGAGGTAGCTAGTATATCATAGACTAGCTAGTATTACTCCCTCCTTTCCGGTTTAGGCTGGTTGTAATGGTAGTATCATAAGTGGTATCATGCATGCCAACTAGACTTTCTGGATGATGTGACACACAATTAAATGAGGAAAGAGAGGATGTGGTATCATATCATGATACCGTGTCATATTAAATGTTATACTACTTTTCCTGATGCATGACAATTAATAAGGCAACCTAAGATACTAACTTAATTATGATACTATGCATTACTTAAAGCACTCATCGCCGAGAACCAAATTAATAGCAGCTTGTTCGAATCAGGGAGTACTATTATTTCTAACGCCATGGATGATGAAGAATTATGTTTGTTGCTTGCTAAAAGTAAAGCAGACGTACTTGAAGCACACAATTACATCCATGGCCAGCCATTTCTTGTTGGCGAATACTTTCATGAGTGCAGCTCCAGTTGCCGCGAGTTACATGAATATTGCATGCATCAAATGTTAGCAGGTCATCATGATTTTCTTGTTCACTACAATAGAGATATTTCTGACACGATGCTGGTTCCATCAATGTGAGTTTCGAGGACTTACATATCTTCTTCAACTTCAATGTGCTCGATGCCACTCTTGTTAGATGCCTGATTTTGTAAGTACTTAACAAACTCTGATCAACTTCTCCATACAAGGCTGTAGAAATGATAAAGAGCTAACTGCATTTTATTCCTCTCAGAGGATTGAACACACAGAGAATAAAAAGGGAGGGTGTGTATTTCATAGATCCTGAATTAGCAAATGGCACAACAATACATGGTAAGGACCTACGGGACTAGGCCGTTAACATAGTCTTCCGTCTCTTCGAAAACGCGTCCATGCAGAATCATTTCTCCGGCCAAATCATGAACGGTAAGTCAAGTAAACAACCACACACACGCTAATTGTCTTTCATATTTCGACATAATTCGCAAGTTCATGGCTTTCTTAATATGTAGCGATCATTGGATATTGGTATTCATTGTTCCAAACAAGAACACTGTTTACTACCTCGATTTTCTCAAAGAGTCAACAAACACTCAGGATCTGATGCATCTTCAGCAATTCATGGATTGGTATTGAATTCTATGATGTTGAAATTAATTTGCATTCATATCTGGTTCAATAATTGATGTTGTCAAAATTCATCATCGTTTGCAGTGTGCTCGCATTGTGGAAAACTAAATCAAGGAACCTGTTCAAGAGGGAACTACCTCTGGAACACGAGATTGTTTCTCCGGTAACACACCGAAATCCATTATTTTCAGAGTGTTACTCCAACAGTCTGCAAATACCTTTCCTTACGCTAGTCAAATTTTCAAGCTTCTAAAGAAATTTCTTTCTATTTTGTCCAAAGAAAAAATAATATCTAACACCGGTTAGGTTGTTCCTAACAGGACAAATACATGACTAATTATGTACAAAAAAAATCAGTGTCCTCAGCAAGAAGCTGGGACCAACCTTTGTGGATACTATGTTTGTAGACACATGATCTCCATCTACAAATCTGCTGATAGTTGTGACGATCCTCGCGAATTAGTACCAGTAGGTCTATCATAATTAATATCTTCTACTCCACTCATATGGCACATTCTGATCTTAAAAATACCGCAGCTTATCTTAAAACCGAGGACCCCTGAACCACTCCACACTGGTGAATTGCCAATGGTTCGAAGATTTATCAGCGACTTCTTCCTAGATAACTACATCAATCCCACTAGTGATAACGAAGATTTCAGCATGCGTTCTCCTGAAACATTGAGTAAGAGTTAGCTTCTAAACATATAATGCATGGATCCATTGTTTTCCATCTGACGAGGTCTTCGTATTTCGTACACTATGATTAATTATGTAGTGCATATATGTGTGTACAAATCATTGGGACTTAGCTACCATGTATTCAATTGCAATTGTTGTGAAATCTGATGAATATTGTGGCGAATTTGCTTTTTGCGTGCCGATTCAAAACGGGATATTTTTGTTTATTTGTTCAATTGAATATTATGGCGAATTTGCTTTTTGTGTGCCGATTCAAAATATGATATTTTTGTTTATTTGTTCAATTGAATATTGTGGCGAATTTACTTTTTGCATGCCAATTCAAAATGGGAAATTTTTGTTTTAACCTGGCAATTGATCCGCACACGGTTCAACTAAATGAGTGTGTGCGATCCACATCAAAAAGCGTACGTCAATCATAGCGGAACCGTTGGTGATACACATCATATCACAAACGATTTGCTGCGCTACTACGTGTGCGTAGGGTCTCCGGAACCGTTTGTGATATCGCATTATCACACATGAGAACTGGGAGTAAACCGTGCCCAATATAAAATACAATCCCATTCATAATTTTTTTAGGAAACATGTGAGATCCCAAACGAAAAGCACACGTCACTCTTGCGGTAACCGTCAGTGATAGCCAACAAATCACAAATAGTCTGCAACACTTGTATGTGTGTGACGGGGCTACTAAACCATTTGTGATGGAACATTATCACAGACGGTAATTGTTGGCAAATGTGTGCGATGGAGTCTAGCATGGCAGATGGGTTACGTAGAAAACTCGTGTGCGATGGGGCACAAATCGCACACAGTTCATATGCTAGCCCGTGTGCCTTACATACTGTTTCCCAAATGGTTCATTATGACAGACCGTATGATTTCACAATGTCATTAGAAATGCTTAATCACCAATACCACACATGCGAAAGAATTTAGTGTGTGATGCATTGCACACGATTACATTTTGGAAGGCCTCTGGATCACTGCTCAAGTGAACAATTCTATGTTTGCTAACTTTCAATAAGTTTACTAACTATACTTATTCCATGTGAAGTCATTACTCCCCATGGTATAAGCATATGAAACATATATAAATTGAGATTTATGATATTCAATTCATTCAACTATTTACTCATAGGATATATGTGAAGCACGTGAGTAATGACAAACTACTCCAAAAAGATATGAGTGAAGGACACTGAGTAGTCAAATAATTAACTAGCCATGGGAGGATTCTTTTTCATTTAAGATTTCAGATCCAATGATTTTATTCAAACAGCAAGTAAAATTGAAAATATGCTCCAAGCAAAACACATATCATGTGACGAATAAAAATATAGCTCTGAGTAAGGTATACCGATAGTTTTGAAGACGAAAGAGGGGATGCCTTCCGGGGCATCCCCAAGTTTAGGCGCTTGAGTCTTCCTTGAATATTACCGTGGGGTGCCTTGGGCATCCCCAAGCTTAGGGTCTTTCCACTCCTTATTCTCCTCATATCGATATCTCACCCAAAGCTTGAAAACTTCAATCACACAAAACTTAACGGAACTTCATGAGATAGGTTAGTATGATAAAGAGTAAACCATTCACCTTGGTACTGTCAAAGACAAAGATTTTAATTGTTCTCACACAATTCCTACTGTACCATATCATTTATATAATTTATATTGAGGAATATAAGTCATAGAAACTAGAAAACAAGCAAACTATGCAATGAAAACAGAATCTGTTAGAAACAGAACAATCTGTAATGACCTGAACACTAAGCATACTTCTGATACTCAAATAATTATGAAATAAATTGGTGGACGTGAGGAATTTGTCTATTAATCTTCTGCAAAAATAATCAGCACCAAAGCACTCTTCTGTAAAAAATGGCAACTAATCTCGTGAGCGCAAAGTTTCTTTTTTTTTACAGCAAGATCACATTAACTTTCACCCAAGTCTTCCCAAAGGTCTTACTTGGCACTTTATTGAAACAAAAGCTATAAAACATGATTACTACAGTAGCTTAATCATGTAAATACACAAAAATAGTAAGGGTAAATATTGGGTTGTCTCCCAACAAGCGCTTTTCTTTAATGCCTTTTAGCTAGGCATGATGATTTCAATGATGCTCACATGAAAGATAAGACTTGAACATAAAGAGAGCATCATGAAGAATATTACTAGCACATTTAAACCTAACCCACTTCCTATGCCTAGGGATTTTGTGAGCACACAATTTATGGGAACAAGAATCAACTAGCATAGGAAGGAAAAACAAGTATAACTTTAAAACTTTAAGCACATAGAGAGAAAAACTTGATATTATTGCACTCCTACAAGCATGTATTCCTCCCTCATAATAATTTTCAGTAGCATCATGAATGATTTCAACAATATAACCATCACATAAAGCATTCTTTTCATGATCTACAAGCATAGAAATTTTTGTACTCTCCACATAAGCAAAATTCTTCTCATTTGGAATAGAGGGATCACTAGTTCCTAGAGTTGACACTCTTCCAAACCCGCTTTAGATGGTAGTATTATTCATACTCCAAAAGATATAAGTGAAGTTCATGGAGCTTTCTGCAATTAATATAAACTAACCAGTGTCCAAGCTCAAAATGTATAAGTGAAGCACACGAAGCATTCTATAAAACATACTCAAAAGATTTAAGTGAAGCACAAAGAGCAATTCTATAAGATCATACTTAAAAGATATAAGTGAAGCACATGAAGCATTTTATAAATAAATTAAGGGCTATATCATACTATCATGGTTCATAAAGGAAGAACAAAAAAACAAAGGACACAAATCATGTGAATGAAACAAAAACCGAGGTATACCGATAATTGTTGAAGAAGAAAGATGGGATGCCAACCGGGGCATCCCCAAGCTTAGATGCTTGAGTATCCTTAGAATATTTACTTGTGGTGCCTTGGGCATCCCCAAGATTGAGCTCTTGCCTCTGTTTATTCTTCTCACATCGGTAACTCCTCGTTCTTCGAACACTTCATACACAAAAAACATAACAAAAACTTTGTGAGATCCGTTAGTATAATAAAGCAAATCACTACCTTTAGGTACTGTTGAAAACTCATTCCAATTTCATATTAGAACTATATCTACTGTATTACAACTTCACCATGGTTCATACCCCCCGATACTACCCATAGATTCATCAAGATAAGCAAACAACACACAAAAACAGAATCTGTCTAAAACAGGACAGTCTGTAGTAATCTGAAGGTTTATTAAACTTCTGTATCTCCAACAATTATGAGATAAATTTGACAATTTGAAAAATTTATACATAAGGAATGTGCAAAAAGTTTCAGACCCATTTGACTTTCCAGTAAAAAAATGTAAAATCACGCGCTACAGCCAAAGTTTCTGTTTTTGTTCTGCACATAGTAAACAAGCAATCTAATCATCCTAAAACCAAAGCTTGGCACATTATTTTTATAATACAATGGATATATACAAGGGGATAATTATTTACAGAGAAACTTCCATGAAAAATTCTACATTGTTTCCGTGAGCATGAACACAAGCGCTCAAGGTCGACCCTCACTTCGTCAATGCATAACTTTCCAATCACTTCTCTTTTTGAAAAACTTTTTAGGCATGAGAGGCAAGTGATATTTTTTTGTATTTTCATTCTTTAATTTATTTTTGTATGTTTCACCCACAACTAAACAGAAACAAAAAAGGAAAAACAAAATCTACTTAGTGAAGAAAGCAAACAAGCACACACGAGAATATCAACCCCACGCTATTGCTCCCCGGCAATGGCACCAGAAAAGAGCTTGATAATCCCCAAGTGCAAGGAATCATCGTAGCAATTTCTAAAGGTGGAAGTGATAAGTATGAAGTGTCAAATGCACAAGGAGCTAAAGGTAAGATCAATATTCTCTCAAGCCCTATCTGCCACTGATACGACTCTACGTACACCGAACGTTTGGTTCCAACTAGCAACAAGAAATAAAACTATGTTGTGGGTATGAAGAGGATAACTTTGTATGATATCGGAGAGATAAAATATAAAAGTAGGTGCTGTTATCACAAAGTTAGAATATATTACTAAATATTATAAATAGCGAGTGTGTAATAATGGTGGATCGGTGTGCGGAATTGTCATAGGCAATCGTTAACAAGACCGGTAATCACTATTGCAGTTTCATAAGAGGGAGAGGCATAAGCTAACATACTTTCTCTACTTGGATCATATGCACTTATGATTGGAACTCTAGCAAGCATCCGCAACTACTAAAGATCATGAAGGTAAAACCCAACCATAGCATTAAAGCATCATGTCCTCTTTATCCCATACGCAATAACCCCCTTACTCGGGTTTGTGTTTCAGTCACTCACGCAACCCACTATAAGTGAATCATAAACGTATTGCAACACCCTACAGCGGGAATCCGTCACACTTGCGCGACACGAAGGGCACCATAGGACAGCACCAAAGTAAAACATATAACTCATACCAATCTAGATCATCAATCAACCCAAAGACAAAAGATATCTACTCAAAACATCATAGGATGGCAACACATCATTGGATTATAATATGTGGCATAAAGCACCATGTTCAAGTAGGGATTACAGCGGGGTGCGGGAGAGTGGACCGCTTAAAAGAGATGAGGATGGTGATGATGATGGTGATATTGATGAAGACGATCACCACGGCGATGATTCCCCTCCCAATGGCACTCCGGTGCCACCGAGAGAGAGGAGGAGAGGTTCTCCCCCTTGTGCTTCCTCCTCCATGGCCTCCCCCCTAGATGGGGAGAGGTTCCCCCTCTGGTCCTTGGCCTTCATGGTGATGATGTCCCCCTCTGGCAGGGTGCCAGAGAGGGCCTAGATTGGTTTTCGGTAGCTACGGAGGCTTCTGGCGGCGAAACTCCCGATCTAGGTTAATTTTCCGAGGTTTCTTTATTTATAGGAATATTTGGAGTCGGTCTCACGTCAAGGAGGTGCCCAAGGCGTCCACGAGGCAGGGGCCCACGCCCAGGGGGGTGGGCGTGTGCCCCACCCTTATGGACAGCCCGGGACTCTTCTGGCCCAACTCTTTTACTCCGGGTCTTCTTTTGGTCCATAAAAAATCGTCAAAAATTGGCAAGTCAATTGGACTCCATTTGATATTCCTTTTCTGTATAACTCAAAAACAAGGAAGAAACAGAAACTGGCACTGGGCTCTAGGTTAATAGGTTAGTCCCAAAAACCATATAAAATAGCATATAAATGCATATAAAACATCCAAGGTTGATAATATAATAGCATGAATACTTCATAAATTATAGATACGTTGGAGACATATCATTAACCATCAACACTTGATGCTATTTCTTGATTTCTACCTTCGCCAATTTCAGCATCGCGAAGAGCTTGGGAATTACTTTCGTCATCCCTTGCATATTATAGTTCATCACTAAGTTCTAGTAACTTGGTGATAGTGACTAGAAAAAATTGTCAATTACTATATTATCTGGAAGATTAACTCCCACTTGATTCAAGCAATTATAGCACCCAGACAATCTGAGAAAATGCTCACTGGTTGAGCTATTATCCTGCATCTTGTAGGAAAAGTACTGTTAGAGGTCTCCTACCTCTTCACACGGGCATGAGTATGAAATACCAATTTCAACTCTTAGAACATCTGATATGCTCTGTGGCGTTGAAAAACATTTTTGAAGTCCCGGTTCTAAGCCGTAAAGCATGGTGCACTAAACTATTAAGTAGTCATCATACCAAGCTTTGTCAAACATACATAACGTCTGCATTTGCTCCTGCAATAGTTATGTCACCTAGCGGTGCATCAAGGACATAATTTTTCTGTGCAACAACGAGGATAATCCTCATATCATGGATCCAATCCGCATCAATGCTACTATCATCTTTCAACATAGTTTTCTCTAGGAACATATCATAAAAAATGGGGAATCTATACGCGAGCAATTGATCTACAACATAGATATGCAAATACTATAGGGACTAAGTTCATGATAAATTAAAGTTCAATTAATCATATTACTTCATAACTCCCACTTAGATAGACATCCCTCTAATCATCTATGTGATCACGTGATCCATATCAGCTAAACCATGTCTGATCATCACGTGAGATGGAGTAGTCTTCAATGGTGAACATTTGTATGTTGATCATATCTACTATATGATTCACGTTCGACCTTTCGTTCTCCAGTGTTTTGAGGCCATATATGCATATGCTAGGCTCATCAAGTTTAACCCGAGTACTCTGCATGTGCAAAACTAGCTTGCACCCGTTGTATGTGAACGTAGAGCTTATCACACCCGATCATCACGTGGTGCCTTAGCATGAAGAACTGTCGCAATGGTGCATACTCAGGGAGAACACTTATACCTTGAAATTTTAGTAAGGTATCATCTCATAATTCTACCGTCGTTACTAAGCAAAATAAGATGCATAAAAGATAAACATCACATGCAATCAAAATAGGTGACATGATATGGCCATCATCATCTTGTGCCTTTGATCTCCATCTCCAAAGTACCATCATGATCTCCATCGTCACCGGCATGACACCATGATCTCTGTCATCTTGATCTCTATCAACGTGTCATCACATGGTCGTCTAGCCAACTATTGCTATCGCATAGCGATAAAGTAAAGCAATTATATGGCGCTTGAATCTTATGCAATAAATAGACAACCATAAGGCTTGTGCCAGTTGCCGATAACTTTAACAAAACATGATCATCTCATACAACAATATATATATCATCACGTCTTGACCATATCACATCACAGCAAGCCCTACATAAACAAGTTAGGCGTCCTCTTGTAACATCCCAAATTTTCAATTTGGAATGTTATACACTAGATCATCATGGCATATCATATTTATTTCATTTTGGTTGATCCTAGAAATTTTTCGCAACTCAAGGACACTCGGAGAGAGTTGGGGATTTCGTTATTTTCATATTTGAGTTGTCTCAAATTTTGAAAATAGGATCATTTGATTTTATTTATTTTATCTTCAATAATTTCTATTACAAAAATATGAGAGAGGGAATAAAATGACTTTCCCAAAATAAAGAAATATTGAGGATTTAATAAAAAATCAAATAAGATATTATTTGGTTTTATTTGCTATTTTATTTGAATTTAGGAAAAATGCGCGTTTTTCAAAATTGCATTTAGGCCCCAAATAAATGTTCATCCTGTGAGGCTTGATTTTAGAAGCCGGAGAAAATTTATTTCGGGATTTTTGGAGTCCATTTAATATTTCTTTTATTTGTTTTTCTGCGTGGAACTAGTTTAAAAAAAAGTCCAAACCGACTCCGGGCCGTACCCGAGTGGGACTCCACCCGGGGCAGCCTTTAAATAGCGCCGCCCAAGCCCCGCCGCAGCCCACCAGCCCACCCGCGCCCTAACCCTAACCCTAGTCGCCGCCCCGCCGCCGCTGCCGCCCCGCCGCCACCGCCGCTGCCGTTGCCGCTGCCGCTGCCGCGCCGCCCCACGCCACCGCTGCCGCCACCCGCGCCGCCCCGCGTCGCCCCGCCGCCTCGCCGCCGCCCCGCGCCGCTCGCCGAAGCCGCCGCCGCCGCCTCGCCGCTCGCTGGAGCCGCCCCGCCGCCGGAGGTAGCCGCCGTCGCCGGCGGTTTTCTTTAGAAAACCGCCCGGTTTTTTTTAAAAGTCGTGGTTTATTTTTTTAAAATTTTGTTTTTTATTAGATCGGTTTTATTTTCGGTAGTCTAATTAGCGAGTGATCGCTCGTTCGTTCGTTTTAACGAACGTATTCGTCATTTAGATCCAGTTAATGAACATTCGTTCGTTAAACTGTTCGTCGTTTTCTTTTTCTCGGATTAAATCCACGATTTTTCTGATCGCGATTTTTGATCCGATTTTCGTTTTAGTATAACTTTTCGCTCGTTTATCGGAATCAGGCGATTCAAGCGCCTGGAGTTTTGTCTCGAAACCCTCTTTCCGTTTAACCAACTTAAACAAGTTTTTGTTTCTGTAAAAATTGCCCTAGATCCAGAATAGTAATCGAAGCCTATTTCTTTTGTCGTTTGTCTTTCGTTGCTTCGTTCGATTTGATTCTTTTTGCCAACCGGAGTTCTTAAGTTGAACCTTTTGGTTAGATCTCTTATTTGAGTTTTACCTGTGCATTTGTTGAGTACTTATTGTATGCTTGTTTGTTTGCGATAGAGTACTCGGAGTGCGCCGCTTGTTACTTCGAATCACTAGGTTTCCTGGATCATCAGCAAGGCAAGTAACACTTTGATCATACCTTCTACTACCCAGTTTTATTGCATTAGATCAATCTCTACACATTGCATGATTAGGATCTAATTAAATTGTGGGTTTGGGAAGTAGTTGAGGTAGTACCTATTACCTGTTTATTATCAAACCTTGGGAGTTACTTCTACGTTTGCTTACTATTGCTATGCTATGCTAGTAGACGTGGATTGGGTGAGTGATGTCCTTGACAGATGTGAGATTTCTTTTAAATCAATTGTTTATCTAAGGTGGCAACTTGAATACACATTTGGGTGGATTGAGGTACCTGGGTATTCTAGGATTGCCTATTTTCTTTTGGACCGCCACCCAGGCTCAAAGGGATGATGAGATTATTCATACTAGAAACTTCTGTGTGCAGCCACAAGCTATTATGGGCTCTAGCATAGTTGACTAAGTCATGTGAACTCTTACAGTGGTAGACTAGCAGATGTAGGGGATGTAGGTGGTACGATCTACCCGATTGTAAGGTGCTAGCGCTTCTGAAAGACTATGTCTCGGTCATCCGTTTCTCAAACACCCTGTAGTGCAAGAAATCCAACGGAGGAGATCGAGTCTTGTGGGGAAAAGTGCGCAAACCTCTGCAGAGTGTATAAACTAATCATGGTTAGTTGTGTCCCCGGTTATGGACATCTTGAGTATCTAGTAGTTGGATTATCATGTGAATCTCAACATGTTACTATAAAATTAAGTTTGACGGGTTTGTTTAATGATGTTTAATTGGGATTGGGAATGCTGTCAACCATTCTCAATGTTTAACAACCACCATGATAGTTAGATAAATTTATTCCTTTGCAGTAGGGAAAAATTGGCTTTTCGCAAAACTGTAACCATAGAGCTTTCCACCAGCCAAATATGCATATAGTATAGCTGTTTCATTCCATTACTCTCTATGTGTTACCTTGCCAGCATATTCCATGTGCCGACCCGTTTTCGGGCTGCAACGTTAATGTTGCAGACTTTTCAGACGATGATTAAGGAGTTTTAGGTCGTGGTTCTATAGTCAGTGATGCCGTTGGAGTTGATGGACTCACTTATCTTCCAAGCCTTCCACTGTTATCATTATTAGATGGCCTTAAGCCATATTTATTGTAATAAGTTCTCTATTGAGACACTCGATGTAATAAGTGTGTGATTGCTACTCTGTTATAAATCCTTCAAGTACTGTGTGGTGTCAGCATTACTGATCCAGGGATGACACCGGAGCACAGAGATTGGACCGTTTGAGGTCTGGTCGCTACAAGATGGTATTAGAGCACATGCTGACTGTAGGACACGACCACTAAGCTAAAGACCTAGATCACTACTCACTCTCTTCTCTTCTGACCTCTCATCTTTTCTACTCTTTAGGATGGCGGATGCAAGGAACAAGTTCACGCAACCGGATGAAGATACACCCTTTGGACGTCACTTGAAGGAAGTCACTAGATATCTGAACATAGGAGTACCAAGCTTCACCAGAACCTACAACGCCACTTTAACTGAAGAAGAGCGCTGGATGATTCAAGTTCAAGTTCCAGGAAGGACGTTCAGGCCAGTCACTAAGCCCATAGAGTTTTCTTTTGATGCACCAACTTGGAGTCTAGGAAAGAGCATGGCAGCTCACATCACCATGGGACGCATTGGAGAAGTCTACCGCAATGATCTCAAGGATACTATCTACCAGATTTGTGGGTGCCGAGATGAGCACTGGGAGATGATCAGCACCAGAAAGGATAGATCAATTGCAGCCTTTATCTAGGAATTAAACCAGCACATTCGATGTTAGGAGAACCAGATCTGCGCCGACATGATAGACCTGAAGAAGGCAAGGACAAGAATCAAGGAACTGGAGGAAGAACTCAAGGCTACACGTGAAGATTATGAAGAAGAAATTGAAGTATTAGTGGATAAGAATGCTGACCTAACAATGAAGATCGGGATATTTATGGGAGGCCCTACACCAGTAGATGAAGACGAAGTACCCAAGGAGATTCGCCCGGAAGACTACATCATCATCGACGACACCGACTCGGATCCAGATGATAGCGATGATGACTATGTTGATGAAGCCGGAGCAGATATCATGGATTGTGCAACCGAAGAATATTTCTAGTAGACCACCTCATCAGTAGTAGTAGTCCACCATGTAAATACAGTAGTCCGAGCACTTTTGCGATAGTTAGATCGATTGTATGCCCTTGTTTGATTGAATGAAGTGAATTGTTTGCTTTTGCCTCATGTGCATATGGGTAGTGTTTTCTCTTTAGACCCCCTCTATTCTTAAATCTCATCTTTTCTAAACCCTCAGATGCCTCCGAGATGTGACCCCGGATTTACCTTTCCACCGGAGCTCACTCAGTTGATCCAGCAACAGAACACATTGATGCAGTTGCTAGTCCAGAATCAGAATCAGGGGAACAACAACAACAACCCACCACCACCACCACCTGTTGATCACTTAGCCCTTTTTCTTAGGCTGAATCCGCTGGTGTTTTCCAGTAGCACCGAGTCGATAGTAGCAGATGATTGGCTCCGCAAGACAGCTAGAGAGTTGACCACAGCAGGATGCACAGATGCGGAGAAGGTGAAGTTTGCCGCACATCACCTTGAAGGACCCACAGCATCATGGTGGGAGAATTTCACAGCCACTTTCCCTGTCGACACTGTCACATGGGACCAGTTTCAGCAGGCTTTTCGAACTGCCCAGGTTTCAGCAGGAGCTATGGCCTTGAAGAAGCGAGAGTTTCGCAACTTGTGCCAAGGAGGACGGACAGTTGGCCAGTATGTGGAGGACTTCGGTAAATTAGCACGTTATGCCCTAGATGACGTTGTTACGGATGCAGTTAAGCAGGAGAAGTTTCTGGAAGGACTGAATGATGAGTTGAGCATGCAGTTGATGGTAGCAACCTTCAACAACTACCAAGAGTTGGTAGATTGTGCTCTTATGATTGAAGGGAAGCAGCAGCAAATTGAAAACCGCAAGAGGAAGTATGCACAAGGAAAGTACAATTCAGGAGCTCAGCAGAAGCCACGATTTACCCCTAGACCGGGAGGACATTTTCAGCATACCCATGGAGGAGGTAGCTCGCACAATCATAATGGCCCCAGGAATGGTAATGGTAATGGAGGAAGCAACGGCCAGAATTGTACCAACCCCTCAACCCCAGCCAAGAAAGACCTGAGCCAAGTCACTTGCTTTAAGTGCCAGAAGACCGGACATTATGCCAATGAATGTCCTGAATCACAAAATGGAAATGGCAATGGAAGCTCTGGGAAGAAGCCGAACCCTTTCAACAGGGGACAGGTGAACCACGTTAGTGTGGAGGAGGTTGAAGAACAGCCGGATGCAGTAATCGGTAAGATTTTGGTTAAGTCATTTACTGCACTCGTTCTTTTCGATACTGGTGCATCGCATTCATACATATCCAGGGGATTTGTGGATAAGTATAAACTGCCAACCCAAGCCCTTAGGTCACCCATGTTAGTAACCTCGCCTGGAGCAGAATATACAGCTAGTCTATGGTGTGAACGGTTACCATTAAGGATTGGTAACTATGTTTTCCCCTCAGACCTAATAGTATTGGAATCCCAAGGATTGGATGTGATATTAGGCATGGATTGGTTATCAAAGTATGAAGGGAATATTGAATGTGCTAGTAAGTCAATTTTGCTTACCACCCTAGAAGGAAGAAGGATCAAGTATGTATCCCGACATGTGCCAAAGAGGACTCAAGTAAATTGCTTAACAAGAATTGTGCAGGAGGAAGTACCAGTAGTGAAGGATTTCCCCGAAGTATTTCCAGAAGAGTTGCCAGGCATGCCACCGGATAGAGATATTGAGTTTTTGATTGAGCTAGTGCCAGGCACAGGGCCAATATCAAAGAGACCATATAGGATGCCTGCAAAGGATTTGGTGGAAATTAAGAAGCAAATTAAGGAGTTACTGGATAAAGGTTATATTCGCCCAAGTTCTTCACCTTGGGGATCGCCAGTACTTCTAGCGGAGAAGAAGGATGGATCATTAAGGATGGTTGTCGATTATCGAGGGTTGAATGAAGTAACCATCAAGAACAAGTACCCACTACCGATGATCAATGATCTGTTTGATTGATTGCAAGGAGCTAAGGTATTTTCCAAGATCTATCTGCGATCAGGATACCACCAGTTGAAGATTCGGGAATAGGATATACCCAAGACGGCTTTTACCACCAGGTATGGGCTGTATGAGTATACCGTTATGTCATTTGGTCTGACTAACGCACCTACATATTTTATGAACATGATGAACAAGGTGTTTATGGAGTTCTTGGATAAGTTCTTCGCAGTGTTCATTGATGATATCCTGGTTTACTCGAAGAATGAAGAGGAGCATAAGGAACATTTGTGTTGGTTCTTGGAAAGCTCAGAGAACACCAATTATATGCCAATTTTAGCAAATGTGAGTTTTGGTTGAAGGAAGTTGGATTTCTCAGACACGTTATATCCGGAGAAGGTATATCTGTAGATCCCACTAAAGTTGATACCGTGACCAAGTGGGAAGCACCAACCACCGTGGGAGAGATCCGGAGTTTTCTTGGACTCGCAGGATACTACCGGAGGTTTATTGAGAATTTCTCAAAGATTGCGAAGCCTATGATGGAGTTGTTGAAGAAGGATACCAAGTTCATATGGACGGAGGAATGTGAGGCTAGTTTTCAGGAGTTGAAGAAACGCTTGGTTACTTCTCCAGTGTTGATTTTGCCATACCAGACCAAGGATTATGAGGTGTATTGCGATGCTTCACGTCGAGGACTTGGAGCAGTGCTTATGCAGGAAGGGAGAGTTGTTTCATATGCCTCACGACAGCTTAAGCCTCATGAGTTGAATTATGCTACACATGATTTGGAGTTAGCAGCCGTAGTGCATGCACTGAAGACTTGGAGACATTTTCTGATTGGAAACCATTGCGAGGTGTATACGGATCATAAGAGTTTGAAGTATATTTTCACGCAGAAGGAGTTGAATCTCAGACAAAGGAGATGGTTGGAGCTCATCAAGGATTATGATATGAAATTGCATGATCACCCCCGAAAGGCTAATGTAGTAGCTGACGCATTAAGCCATAAGAGCCATGTCAACACCCTAATGACGGGAGAATTACCAAGGGAGTTAGCCAAAAATATTCGAGAGTTATGTTTAGAAATAGAGGCTATGTAGCAGCATTGGAGATTCAATCTACATTGATGGATAAAATCAGAGAATCCCAAAGGACTAACAAGGAGATTGCTTCTCTTAAGGAGAAAATTAGCAAAGGAAAAGCTAAGGGATTTCGTGAGGATGAGCACGATACCCTATGGTTTGAAGACCGCATCTATGTACCAAATGATCCGGAGATTAGAAAGCTAATTCTGCAAGAGGCCCATGATTCACCATATTCGATTCACCCAGGAAATACCAAGATGTATTTGGATTTGAAGGATATTTTCTGGTGGACCGGAATGAAGAAGGATATTGCGGAGTACGTAGCAGTTTGTGATGTATGTCAGAGAGTGAAGGCAGAGCATCAGAAGCCAGCAGGATTGCTACAACCATTGCCGATACTCAAATGGAAGTGGGATAAGCTAGGCATGGATTTTATTACAGGATTGCCCAGAACACGTTCAGGCTACGACTCGATATGGGTTGTAGTCGATCGTTTGACAAAGGTAGCTCATTTCATTCCAGTGAAGACTACCTATACCAGTGCAAAGTTGGCAAAGATATACATGACCAGGATCGTATGTCTGCATGGAGTTCCGAGGAGCATTGTATCAGATAGAGGAACCCAGTTTACTTCAAAGTTCTGGAATCAGTTGCATGAGACTTTGGGAACCAGACTAGAGTTTAGCACAGCTTTCCACCCGCAGACAGATGGACATACTGAGAGAGTCAACCAGATCTTGGAGGATATGCTAAGATCTTGTGCGCTAGATTACGGATCTAGTTGGGATGAGAAATTGCCATATGCAGAGTTCTCTTACAACAACAGCTACCAATCCAGTTTGAAGATGTCCCCTTTCGAAGCCTTGTACGGAAGGAGGTGCATGACCCCATTGTCCTGGGATGAAGTTGGAGATCGCCAGTTGTTTGGACCGGATCTGATAAAGGAATCTGAACAGAAAGTGAAATTAATTCACGACAGACTAAAGGTAGCTCAATCCAGGCAGAAGAGTTATGCAGACTCTAAACGCAAGGAGACAGGTTACGAAGTCGGAGACCGAGTTTATCTTCGAGTATCACCACTTCGAGGAGTTAAGCGCTTTGGAGTTAAGGGAAAACTAGCGCCACGTTTTGTAGGCCCATACAAAGTGTTGGAACGTATGGGAGAAGTAGCCTACAAGTTGGAATTACCCGAAGGACTGTCAGGAGTTCACGACGTGTTTCATGTATCCCAGTTGAAGAAGTGCCATGCAGAGATGGCTGACATACCGCTAAGGGATACGGTACCACTGGAAGCAATTCAGTTGGACAGTGATTTGACCTATGAGGAGAAACCAGTTAAGATTCTAGAGTATGCCAGTCGAGTCACCCGCAGCAAGGTTATCAAGTTTTGCAAAGTTCAGTGGAGCCACCACACGGAGGATGAAGCCACTTGGGAATGAGAGGAAGATTTGCTGAAGGACCACCCTCACCTATTTTCTAGCCAACCCGAATCTCGAGGGCGAGATTCATCCTAAGGGGGTAGGTTTGTAACATCCCAAATTTTCAATTTGGAATGTTATACACTAGATCATCATTGCATATCATATTTATTGCATTTTGGTTGATCCTAGAAAATTTTTGCAACTCAAGGACCCTCGGAGAGAGTTGGGGATTTCGTTATTTTCATATTTGAGTTGTCTCAAATTTGTTTCATTCCATTACTCTCTATGTGTTACCTTGCCAGCATATTCCATGTGCGGACCCGTTTTCAGGCTGCAACGTTAATGTTGCAGACCTTTTAGACGACGATTAAGCAGTTTTAGGTCATGGTTCTATACTCAGTGATGCCGTTGGAGTTGATGGACCCACTTATCTTCCAAGCCTTCCGCTGTTATCATTATTAGATGGCCTTAAGCCATATTTATTGTAATAAGTTCTCTATTGAGACACTCGATGTAATAAGTGTGTGATTGCTACTCTGTTATAAATCCTTCAAGTACTGTGTGGTGTCAGCATTACTGATCCAGGGATGACACCGGAGAACAGAGATTGGACCATTTGAGGTCTGGTCGCTACACCTCTACTTAGTTTTTGCAAGTTTTACGTGGCTGCTACGGGCTGAGCAAGAACTGTTCTTACCTCCGCATCAAAAACCACAACGCGGTATAGTGATTGCTTTTTGATCTTCAGAAAGATCCATGTTCATTGAATCCGATTCAACTAAAGTTGGTGAAACTGACACCCAACAGCCACCATTGTGTGAAGCACATTGGTAGAACCAGTCTCGCGTAAGCGTACGCGTAATGTCGGTCTAAGCCGCTTCATCCAACAATACCATTGAATCAAGAATCAACTAGTGACGGCAAGCAATACGTATATACCCACGCCCACAACTCCTTTGTGTTCTACTCGTGCATATAACATCTACGCATAGACTTGGCTCGGATGCCACTGATGGGAACGCAGTAATTTCAAAAAAATTCCTACACACACGCAAGATCTATCATGGTGGTGCATAGCAACGAGAGGGAAGAGTGTTGTCCACGTACCCTCGTAGACCGTAAGCGGAAGCGTTATGACAACGCGGTTGACGTAGTCGTACGTCTTCATGATCCGACCGATCCTAGTAATGAAAGTACGACACCTTCATGATCAGCACACGTTTAGCTCGGTGACGTCCCACAAACTCTTGATCCAATTGAGTGTCGAAGGAGAGATTTGTCAGCACGATGGCATGATGGCGGTGATGATGAAGCTACCGGCACAGGGCTTCGCCTAAGCACTACGACGATATGACCGAGGTGGATTATGGTGGGGGGGGCACCACACATGGCTAAGAGATCAATGATCAACTTGTGTGTCCTAGGGTGCCCCCTGCCCCCGTATATAAAGGAGCAAGGGGGAGGCAGGCCGACCCTTGGGTCGTGCCAGGAGAGGAGGAGTCATCTTCCTAGTAGGAGTAGGACTCCCCTTTCCTAGTCCTACTAGGAGGGGGAAAGGAAGGAGGAGAGGGAGAAGGAAATGGGGGTGCCGCCCCCTTCCCTACTCCAATTCGGACCAGAGGGGGAGGGGGCATGCGGCCTGCCCTAGCCGGCCCTCTCTCTCTCCACTAAGGCCCATGTGGCCCATTAGTTCCCCGGGTGGGTTCCGGTAAGCCTCTGACACTCTAGTTTTCACCGAAATCACCTGGAACATTTCTGGTGTCCGAATATAGCCGTCCAATATATCAATCTTTATGTCTCGACCATTTTGAGACTCCTCGTCATGTCTGTGATCATATCCGGGACTCCGAATTACCTTCGGTTTATAAAAACTCATAAACTCATAATACCAATCATCATCGAACGTTAAGCGTGCGGACCCTACGGGTACGAGAAATATGTAGACATGATCGAGACACGTCTCCGATTAATAGCCAATAGCGGAACCTAGATGTTCATATTGGCTCCCACATATTCTACGAATATCTTTATCGGTTAAACCGCATAACGACATACGTTGTTCCCTTTGTCATCCATATGTTACTTGCCCGAGATTCGATCGTCGGTATCTCAAAACCTAGTTCAATCTCGTTACTGGCAAGTCTCTTTACTCATTCCGTAATGCATCATCCAGTAACTAACTCATTAGTTACATTGGTTGCAAGGCTTATAGTGATGTGCATTACCGAGAGGGCCCAGAGATACCTCTCCGATACTCGAAGTGACAAATCCTAATCTCGATCTATGCCAACTCAACAAACACCATCGAAGACACCTGTAGAGCATCTTTATAGTCACCCAGTTACGTTGTGACGTTTGATAGCACACTA
This sequence comes from Triticum aestivum, assembly GCF_018294505.1. Taxonomy (NCBI): domain Eukaryota; kingdom Viridiplantae; phylum Streptophyta; class Magnoliopsida; order Poales; family Poaceae; genus Triticum; species Triticum aestivum. The sequence goes on from NC_057812.1 coordinate 321,107,386, forward strand.
AGTGTTCCTCCGGTATTTGGGAGTTGCATGATCTCATAGTCATAGGAACATCTATAAGTTATGGAGAAAGCAATAGCAACAAACTAAACGATCATCATGCTAAGCTGACGGATGGGTCAAGTCAATCACAACATTCTCTAATGACGTGATCCCATTCATCAAGTGACAACTCATGTCTATGGTTAGGAAACATAACCATCATTGATTCCACGAGCTAGTCAAGTAGAGGCATACTAGTGACACTCTGTTTGTCTATGTATTCACACATGTACTAAGTTCCCGGTTAATACAATTCTAGCAGGTATAATAAACATTTATCATGATATAAGGAAATATAAATAACAACTTTATTATTGCCTCTAGGGCATATTTCCTTTAGTAACTCTTTTCGTGGTGTGTTTGTTGGGATCCGATGAACTTCGAGTTTATGATCAGATCTATCATTTTATATCCATGAAAGTATTTGAGTTTCTTTGATCTCTTTTATGCATGATTGCTTATAGGCTAATTTTTCTTCTCCAATATTTAGGTTTTGTTTGGCCAATTTGATCTGTTTATCTCGCAATGGGAAAAGGTGCTTTGTAGTGGGTTCGATCTTACTGTGTTTGATCCCAGTGACAGAAGGGGAACCGACACGTATGTATCGTTGCTACTAAGAATAAAATGATGGGGTCTATCTCTACATAGGTAGATCTTGTCTACATCATGTCATCATTTTTATTGCATTACTCCGTAAGTCCATGAACTTAATACACTAGATGCATGTTGGATAGCGGTCGATGTGTGGAGTAATAGTAGTAGATGCATGTAGGAGTCGGTCTACTAATCTTGGACGTGATGCCTATATAATGATCATTGCATGGATATCATCATAATTATTTGAAGTTCTATCAATTTCCCAACAGTAATTTGTTCACCCACCACTTTGCTATTTTTCTCGAGAGAAGCCACTAGTGAAACCTACAACCCACGGGTCTTCGTTCTCATATTATTTACCTTTGCGATCTAATTTTATCTGCTTTTACTTTCAGATCTATTAATCCATAAATCCAAAAATACCTTGCTGCAATTTATTTTACTTGGTGTTCGATCTATCAATATTTATAACCTTTTTCCCATCACGCACCAATTTCTGGCACCGTACCCGAAAGGGATTGACAACCCCTTTAACACGTCGGGTTGCGAAGATTTGTTATCTGTGTGCAGGGGCTGTTTACGTTGTGTTGCTTGGTTCTCCTGCTAGTTCGATAACCTTGGTTTCATATCTGAGGCAAATACCTACCGCTGTTGTGCTGCATCATCCCTTCCTCTTTGGGGAAATACCCACGTAGCTTAAAGCGACATCAAAAGGAATTTCTGGCGCCGTTGCCAGGGAGGATCTTCAACATATACCAGGTTCCTGATCACAAATCTCATCTCCTTGCAATTTACTTTATTTGCCATTTGCCTCTTATTTTCCTCTCCCCCACTTCACAAAAAATGCCGTTTTATTCTCCTCTCTTTTTTATTCGCTGTTTTCTTGTCGGATCTGTTTTTAATGCAATCTTGTTGTGTAGTCATCATGACTCGAGAGAACACCAAGTTAAGTGATTTCTCAAATACCAGCAACAACGATTTTATCGACACTTCACTTGCTCCTCCCGCCACTAGCGCGGAGACTTGCGATATTAATACTGCTTTGCTGAATCTTGTTATGAAAGACCATTCCGGTACTCCTAATGAGGATGTCGCGTCACATCTTAATACCTTCGTGGATATATGGGATATGCAAAAGAAAAATATGTGGACAACGACGTGGTCAAGATGAAATTATTTCCATTTTCCTTGCATGATTCTGCAAAAATTTGGTTCTCTTCTTTTCCTCGCAATAGTATCGATTCTTGGAATAAGTGCAAAGATGCTTTTATCACTAAGTATTTTTCTCCCGCAAAAATTATTTCCCTTATAACCTAGATAATGAATTTCAAGCAACTTGAACATGAGCATGTTGCACAATCGTGGTAAAGGATGAAAATGATGCTAAGGAATTGCCCAACTCATGGGTTAAATCTTTGGATGATCATACAAAAAATATATGCGGGATTGAATTTTGTTTCTCGTAATCTTTTAGATTCCGCCGCAGGTGGTACTTTTATGGAAATTACTTTGGGTGAAGCCAAAAATTTCTTGATAATATTATGGCAAATTATTCGCAATGGCATACCGAAAGAGCTCCTACTAGTAAAATGTTAATTCAGTTGAAGAAAATTCTTCTTTGAGTGAAAAAGCTAATGCTCTTGTGAAATTGGTTGCTAGTAGAAGTGCTCCTATTGATCTTAATGATATGCATTTGTCTACTTTGATTGAGCAAAATAGTGATGCCATAGATGTGAATTTTATCTCTCGAAATAATTTCAACAACAATGCTTATAGAGGTAATTTTAATCCTAGGCCTTTTCCTAGTAATTCCTCTAATAATTATGGTAATTCCTATGGAAATAAATCTTATAATAATAATAGGAACACCTGTGATCTTGAGAATAATATTAAAGAATTTATCAACACTCAAAAAAATTTCAACACTTCCATAGAAGAAAAGTTGAGTAAGATTGATGATTTGTCTAAAAGTGTTGATAAAATTGCTCATGATGTGGAAAATCTGAAGATGAATTTTTTTGTTCCTAAAGTAGATGAATCAACTAAAGGTCTTTATATTTCTATGGATGAAAGTAATAAAAGAACCGCTACGCTTAGAGCTAAAAGAGAATTTTTAGAAAAAGCCTTTTCTAGTGATTTGTTTCGCAAAAGTGATGAAGATCTTAAAATGATTGGTGTTTCTTCTATTGATTCCTTGTTTAGTAAAGTTAAGGTTGATGAAAAATGATTGGAGAAGAGCCCACTTTAGGTAGAAGGCGTACCAATATTTCGGAGGGTGAAAATCTTATTGAGAAAATTGATGAAAGTGGGTTTGGAGGGGTCGAAACTTTAGCTAGTGATGTACCCGCTCTTTTGGATTACAAAGAATTTAATTATGATAGTTTCTCTTTGATTGGTTGTATTTCTTTGTTGCAATCCATGATAAATTCACCCCATGCTTATGAACAAAATAAAGCTTTTACTAAACATATTATTGATGCTATGATTAAAGCTCTTGAAGAAAAAATGGAATTAGAAGTTTCAATTCCTAGAAAATTGCATGATGAATGGGAACCTACTATCGAAGTCAAGATTAATTTTTTGAGTGTTTTGCTTTGTGTGACTTGGGTGCTAGTGCTTCTACAATTCCGAAATATTTATGTGATGTGCTTGGTCTAACTAATCTTGAAGAATGTTCTTTGAATTTGCACTTGGCGGATTCTACTATTAAAAAGCCTATGGGAAGAATTAATGATGTTCTTATTCTTGCAAATATGAATTATGTGCCCATAGATTTTATTGTTCTTGATATTGATTGCAATCCGTCTTGTCCAATTATTCTTGGTAGACCGTTTTTATGCACTATCGATGCCATGATTGATATTAAAGAAGGCAATATTAAGTTCCAATTTCCTTTGAGGAAGGGTATGGAACACTTTCCTAGAACTATAATTAAGCCACCTTATGAATCAATCATGAGGGCATCTTATGGATCTCGAACCAAAGATGACAAAACTTTGATCCTTGCTTTATGCCTAGCTAAGTGCGTAAAACTATAACGCTTGTGGGGAGGCAACTCAATGAATAAATTTTATTTTTGCTTTGTGCTTCCTGTTTTTGAGTGTTTACACAATTATGCTACTAGTTTGATTGTGTCTTTATGTTTTAGTTAGTGTTTGTTCCAAATAAATCTATTAGGATCTTCTTGGGTGATAGTTGTTTGATCTTGCTGAAAAACAAAAAGTTTTACTGTCGGTGTACTAGAATAGGGGTACCCTAGTACCCCGAACTTGTGCACGGGCAGTTGCAGCCCCCCCCCCCCCCCCCGCAGCAAGGCTTGCCGGGCGAACGCCAAGATCCTCCGTGGTTCCCTTGGATCCATTCAAGAACAAAGTATTTAAGCTCAGGAGACAAGGCCCCGGCAAGAGGAGCTTGCCGGGAAGGCCAACCAAGGCACTCCAAGGAACTTGCCGCGACGCGCCTCGCGCTCCGGCAAGGCAACAAGGCCCCGGCAAGAGGAGCTTGCCGGGAAGACCAACCAAGGTACCCCGAGGCCCGATGAGCGACAAGCTTCCGGACCCGACAAGATAGCAGCAGCAGCAAGGCGCTTGCCGCGGCAGGCGGCCACTATGTGCCCACACTCCAGCACATCCACCAACGTGTCGTTCTGGGGGCCTCTCCAGGCGCGCGTGGCGGGAGGCTGTGCAGCCAGCGGTGCGCAGTGGCATGCGAAGCTGACAAGATCGCCATCGTGGCGAACGGTGGCGCCCCTAACGGTCCCTTTCTGCACTGTTTGGGCGACTCAGACGGGCATTTAATGCCCTTGTCCCCTGCCATCAGGGTTAGGTAGGGTGCACTGTACAAATAACTGTACCAACCACCTCACATTTTACATTTGTACCCTTCTCTGCGTTGCCACCTATCGGTGACACCTTTAGCATATAAAAGGAGGCCCATGCGCAACGTAGAGGGGGTTAGGTTCGGTTTGTTTCGACTCATTCGTAACCCAGAAAACACTACGCTCTCTCTCTAGAGCAAGAACACAAGATAATACAACCAGACAAGCAGCAGTAGGAGTGTTATCTCTCCGGAGAGCTCCGAAGCTGGGTAAACTGCTCGTGTGCTTCGCCTCGATCTGCTCTTCGTGTGACCTCCGCCCCCCGCCGAACCGAAAGGGGCCCGGTCCGGCGGCCCCATAGGTGTTCGTGGATCAGTTTCCCCAACATCTTTGGCGCGCCAGGTAGGGGGCATCGAGATTGCGTGAACCTGATCCGACGGTCACACGAGGTAGATCTTCATTTCCTTCATCAACATGCCACCGAAGAAGAAGACTTGGGCGGCAGCCGCTCCGTCCACGTCACTTCCGCCACCATTGGAGCAAACGGGTGGTGGAATGGACGCCGGCGGAAGAATGGACGTCGACGAGGAAGCTCATGATGCTGCCAGGTCCAAGAACAAGGCTGCACAAACCTCGGCGACTGTACATGTTCCATGCCACTCTCAGGAGGCACAAGACCAACAGCGTCATGGCACTTGCAGTGCCATACGCATGATAGGCCAAGACCAAGCTGGTGGATCTCGGGGCGCTCAAGACCAGCATGCACGCCAGCGTGCTGGCACGAGCGGGGCACGGTCGCCTGGACGGGATACTGCTCCTTCTAACATAGTTAGAAGTCCGAGCACGTCCCGCTCCTCGCGCCGTCCGCCACTGCCACCCACCACTCCAGCAGAAGCTTTGGCGCGAGCTCAACTTCTCCTAGATTACCCTCCGACGTCGGACAAGATCGACGAATGGAGGGCCACCATTCAGAGTCTCATCGGCTACGCCAACGGCGACACTCCACGGCGGCCGAGCGCGTCGCCGCCGCGGCAGGGTTGCCGGGCGCGAGCCGGTGGCGACGAAACGGGTGGAGGTGCAACTACCATGCAATCACCACCCCGAAGGCCAAGATCGCCGACTCGCCGGATCCACCTCGACAGCGACTCCACCGCATCGTCGGATCCACGAGCTCGTCGCGATCAGCGCCAAGTTCTTCATGATCGACAACAAGAAGACGCTCGAACTCGCATCGAGCGCCGAAGAGAAGCGCGACGTCAATCCGACAAGCGCGCTGGGCCCTCTGTTGACATGCATGCGCCAGGGGAACCAGGCGATCTGCCGTACGCGGTAGGTTGCCCTGCGTTCACTCGTGAGCTGCGGCAAGTCCAGTGGCCCAGCACGAAGAACTTCAAGCCAGACGTACCGGAGAAGTACGACGGCAAGACGCATCCGTCAGAGTTCCTCAGCATCTACACCATCGCGGTGCAGGCTGCCGGGGGACGGGATGACAAGATCCTTGCCAACTACTTCCCGCTGGTGCTCAAGCCCAACGTCAGATCCTGGCTCATGCACTTGCCGGACAACTCCATATCCTCTTGGGCTGATCTGTGCCATCAGTTTGTCGGCGCCTTCACAGGCGGACACAAGCCTCATGGCCAGGAGAGTGATCTTCATCTGCTCGCCCAGAAGGAAGGAGAGCCCCTGCGCAAGTACATTCAGAGATTCAGCAGTGTGCAGCACAACATCCCAGACGTCCACCCTGCCGCGGTGATCAGCGCGTTCCATCAGAATGTGCGAAACCGCAGGATGCGGGAGGAAATGGCGATGTGCAAGATCAGGGACGTCAGTGAGTTATATGCACTGGCCGACAAGTGTGCACGTGCTGAGGAAGGGAGGAGACTCCCCGGAGAGAATGTAGGAGCGGGAGGATCTGACAGTGAAGATGCTGCCCCGGCAAGGAAAAACCGGCGGCGGAACAACAGAAGGAGGAAAGGCAAAGAGGTGCTAGTTGTTGAGCAGTCCGGCAACGGTGGTGGCGCCAAGGAAGCCAAAGCTGGTGACTCCGGCAAGGAGGTTGCCGCGGAGGTGGCGGTCGCCGACAAGCAGGACGGCACCAACAAGCAGTATTGCAAGATCCACCGCACCAAGGGCCATGATCTCCAGAACTGTAAGAAAGTCGAGCAGCTTGTTGAGCAACAGAAAGCTGAATACGAGCGGCGCGACAAGGAGAAGGCCCAGGAAGGTGCTGGGGGATCCGGCAAGAAACGTCCCGGCCGAGGAGGACGCCGCGGCAAGGCCAAGCAGCGGCAAGGAGACAGACCTCCTCGCGGCCGCGACAAGGATGAAGATGACGACGACGATGAAGACATGGATGATGAGGAGACTGATGAGCAGGAGTTCCAGAAAGCCACAGAGGTCCTGTGCGTTGACGGTGGTGCTTCTCTGCATACCTCGCACCGTCAGCTCAAGCAGTGGGTGCGGGAAGTTAATGCAGCAGAACCACCCGTCGAGTCACGCAAGCCTCTGAAATGGTCCAGCACGCCTATCATCTTTGATATTGAGGACCACCCTGATCGCATAACTGCGGTCGGGTGCTTGCCGATGTTGGTTTCACCAACAATCCGCAACCTCAAGGTCACTAAGATGCTAGTTGACGGCGGGGCCGGCTTGAACCTGATCTCCTCCGCGGTGCTCCAGAAACTCCAGATCCCTGACAGCGAGCTCGAAGAGACCGGTACATTTCAAGGAATCAACCCGGGAAGGAGCAAGCCGAAGGGAAAGATCACGTTGCCGGTAACATTTGGCAGCGAGCTGAACTTCAGGACTGAGAGGGTCACATTTGATGTTGCTGACTTTCCATTACCTTACAATGGAATCCTTGGCCGTCCGGCACTCGCCAAGTTCATGGCAGCCTCTCACTATGCGTACAACGTACTGAAAATGCCAGGCCCGATAAGTGTCATCTCTGTCCCTGGCGACAAGAAGGATGCTCTTATCTGTGCCGACAAGATCTACCGGGAAGCAGCAGCCGCAGCAGAACGCAAGACACTTGCCGCTGAAGCTCCCGGGGGGAAGAAGAAGACCAAGTCCGGCAAGAGCTCTGATGCCCACTCCGGCAAGCGCACCTCTTCGGAGTGCTGCGCTACCGTCGAGGACGCACCATCGAGCTCCACCGGCAAGTGTAAGAAGGCAATGGCAGCTCCACCTGAGACCAAGAAGGTGTCCGCCAAGGAGGACGGCGCTGGTGGTACCTTCACCATCAGCGCCACTCTTGACCCCAAATAGGAAAGCGCGCTCGTTGCTTTCCTGCGGGCGAATGTCGACGTGTTTGCGTGGCAACCGTCTGATATCCCCGGTGTTCCCAGGAAAGTAATTGAGCACCACCTTGCCGTCTGTCCTCATGCGCGGCCCGTCAAGCAGAGAGTCAGGAAGCAGGCAGTGGAGCGCCAAGAATTCATCGCAGAAGAAATCAAGAAGTTGGAAGCAGCAGGCCTTGTCAGAGGAGTGCTCCATCCCACGTGGTTGGCCAATCCTGTTGTCGTGCGCAAGGCTAACGGGAAATGGAGGCTTTGTATTGACTTCACTGATGTTAATAAAGCTTGTCCCAAAGACCCATTTCCCTTGCCGCGCATTGACCAGATTGTTGACTCCACAGCCGGATGTGATTTGCTTTCATTTCTTGATGCATACTCAGGATACCATCAGATCTTCATGGCAGAAGAGATGAAGAGAAAACCGCATTTATCACCCCGTGTGGCACGTACTGCTTCGTACGGATGCCTTTCGGTTTGAAGAATGCTGGTTCAACATTCGCAAGGGTAGTCCACCACGCTTTTGAGCCGCAGATGCACAGAAATGTGGAAGCCTACATGGATGACATAGTGGTCAAGAGCAAGAACAGGGCGACCCTGATTCAAGATTTAGACGAGACATTTGCAAATCTGCGCAAGATCAACCTCAAGCTTAACCCCGAGAAGTGCGTGTTTGGAGTCCCTTCCGGCAAGCTTCTCGGGTTCTTCGTGTCTCAGCGGGGAATTGAAGCCAATCCCGACAAGATCAAGGCCATTGAGCAGATCGAAGCACCAAAGCGCGTCAAGGATGTACGAAGGCTTGCCGGTTGCGTGGCTGCTCTCAGCAGGTTTATCTCTAGATCTGCTGAGCGCGCCCTGCCATTTTTCAAAATTTTGAAAAAGGCAGGTCCAATGAAATGGACTCCGGAGGCGGAGGCTGCGCTGCAGGACTTGAAGAGATACCTGTCCTCCACTCCAATACTTGTCGCACCTAAGCCGCAAGAGAAGTTGCTGCTGTATATAGCGGCAACCAATCAAGTGGTTAGTGCTGCGTTAGTGGCGGAGAGGGAGGCAGATGATGAGCCAGCAACCACGGCAGATGCATCCAGCGACAAGCAGGGGGCTTCGCCGACAAGCTCTGGTCCCGACAAAGATGGATCTGCGCAGGAGCATGATAAGATGCAGAAGAGAATGGTGCAGCGCCCAGTTTACTTTGTCAGTTCCCTTCTACAGGGGGCTAGATCAAGGTACTCTGGTGTGCAGAAGTTGCTTTTCGGCCTCCTCATGGCCTCGAGAAAGCTGCGCCATTACTTCCAAGCACATGAGATCACAGTCGTCACTCGCTTTCCGCTGAAGAGGATACTGCAAAATCCAGAAGCGACAGGCAGGATTGTCGAGTGGGCGCTGGAACTGTCAAGCTTTGGCCTCAAGTTTGAGAGCACTTCAACTATCCAAAGCAGAGCATTGGCAGAGTTCATAGTAGAGTGGACGCCAACACCAGATGAAGAAATTCCAGAGACGAGCATCCCCGTCAAAGAGGCAAGCAAAGAGTGGCTGATGTACTTGATGGTGCCTTCTCGCTGCAAGGCGCCGGTGCGGGCGTGCTGCTTGTCGCACCCACCGGAGAGCACCTCAAGTACGTAGTCCAGATGCACTTTCCCAAGGAGCAAGCAACCAACAATACTGCAGAGTATGAAGGATTGCTTGCCGGTCTCAGAATCGCAGCAGACCTTGGGATCAAGAAGCTCATTGTCAGGGGTGACTCACAGCTTGTCGTCCGCCAAGTGAACAAGAACTACCAGAGTCCATTGATGGAAGCATATGTTGATGAAGTGAGGAAGCTAGAAGAGCACTTTGACGGCCTACAGATGGAGCATATCCCAAGAGCTCAGAATGACATTGCTGATGGCCTGTCAAAGTGCGCCGCACTAAAGTTACCTGTGGAACCAGGGATCTTTGTGCTCAAGTTGACTCAACCATCCGTAACACCATCAACTGGACAAAGCAAGAAGAGGAAGTTGATTTCTGGTGACTACTTTCCGGCAGAGCTCCCCGAAGCCGCCGCCAAGAAAGTCCCCAAGATCAACACCAAGGATGCTGAGGGGCAGTCTGCTCCGGCAAGCCTTATGGTTTGTTCCGTTGAAGCAGATGCTCCCGACAAGTTTTGCTCCGGCAAGCTTGCCGGGGAACATCAAGCTCCGGCAGGGCCGCAAGTCCTTGCCGTGGAAGCGGATGTTCCCGCAACAGCAGATATGCCTTTAGTCCTTGTTGTCGAGCCACAAGCTCCAGCATGGGCACAGCAGATTGTCCATTTCCTTCAGACAGGAGAACTTCCCGAAGAGCAAGAAGAAGCGGAAAAAGTAGCCCGGCAGTCAAGTATGTACCAGTTTGTCGATAGCATACTGTACAGAAGAAGACTCAACGGTGTGAAATTGAAGTGTATTTGCCGGGAAGATGGACAAAAGCTGTTGGCAGAGATACATGGAGGCATATGTGGCCACCACATTGGTGCAAGAGCACTTGCCGGCAAGGTTTCTTTTGGCCGACAGCCCTCCAGGATGCAACTGCACAAGTAACCAAGTGTGAAGCGTGCCAGTTCCACTCCAAACAGATAAACCAGCCAGCTCAAGCTCTCCAGACGATCCCTTTATCCTGGCCATTTTCGGTCTGGGGGCTCGATATCCTCGGCCCTTTCCCCCGAGCTGTCGGGGGCTTTGAGTACTTGTACGTCGCAATCGGCAAGTTCACAAAGTGGCCAGAAGTGCAGCCAGTGAGGAAGGTGACAGCACAGTCAGCAGTCAAGTTCTTCAGGTTAATTGTTTGCCGTTTCGGGATCCCTAACAGGATCATCACCGACAACGGCACGCAATTCACGAGCCGCACCTTCATGCAGTACGTCCAAGACCTTGGCGCCAAGGTCTGCTTCGCTTCTGTTGCTCATCCGAGAAGCAACGGTCAAGCAGAGAGGGCAAATGCTGAAGTGCTGCGCGGGCTCAAGACCAGAACTTTCGACAGGCTGCGCAAGTGCGGAAGGAACTGGATCGAGGAGCTGCCGGTGGTTCTTTGGTCGATCAGAACGACGCCAAATCGAGCCACTGGCCAGACGCCTTTCGCTCTAGTCTATGGAGCAGAGGCAGTTCTCCCCACGGAACTCGTATACGGATCGCCTCGAGTGCTCGCTTATGATGAGCTTGAGCAAGAACAGCTGCGACAAGACGACACGCTGCTCCTTGAGGAAGATCGTCTTCAGGCTGCTGTACGAGCTGCTCGATACCAGCAAGCTTTGCGCCGCTACCATAGCCGCAAAGTTAAGGCCAGAAGCTTCGAGGAAGGCGACCTTGTTCTTCGGCGCGTTCAGTCCGCCAAGAATTCCAACAAGTTGACGCCGAAGTGGGAAGGCCCTTATCGGGTGAAACGAGTCACAAGGCCCGGCGCTGTCCGCCTTGAGACCGAAGATGGCATTCCGGTGAGCAACTCCTGGAACATAGAACATCTTCATAAGTTTTTCCCATAGGGCGCGGTTGCCGGAACCCGTTCCGGCAACCACCTTTTGTACAAGTCTTGCCGCTGTTGCACGTAATCCTTTGTACAAAGCCGGGCGCAGATCCCGTGCATAAATAGAACCCCATGTGCTCCGCACAACTTGTCCATTTCATGCATTAGTTTCTTTCTTGCATGCGTTATCTGACACTTTGTGCAGCACCTACATCCGGTAAGCAATAACGAGCCGAAGGGCTCCATATCGATTATTTTCTCTTCTTTCTTCTTTTCAACAAAGGAAAAGAAGGTTCCCTCACACACAAGTTTGCCGGGGGGGAAGGAGAAGATTATGGTATGGACCAGGCGTCGTTCAAGCAAAGTTTTGCCTTGCCGGGAAGCAAACGACAGAAAAGCTAAGTTGCCAAAGTTTGAGCAATCAGTTTTTAAATTTTTGAGTTATCTTCCTCGAATGACCCTGCTTTGTATGGAAAACCTGTGCACGGAGGAACCAACTCGTGGCTAGTTGCGCCCTTACTTTGTTTCGAGTCCGCTCAACAACTTAAGTGTGCTGCATCTAGTCGTGACAAGGTTTCTTGTCGGAAGCAGCGCCGCCAGCAGGCTGCTGAAGTTCCGCACTCAGCGCTCGCGGCTCGGGTGCCTGCACCGACAAGTTCCCTAGAAGCGTAGGGTAAAAACATACAAAGGAAGGAATCTAGTAGAGGAAATAACATAGCAATTGACAACAGAAATAAAGTTATATTACAAGATAACTTGTCGCAGCTCTAACAGACTGTTTTCATAACATGATTAGCAGCGACAAGGGAAAAGAAGAAATGGGCGGCCTAGTCTACGCGTCCGCCCTCAACCCTCTTGATCTCGCTCAACTTGTCCACAATGGGTGCGACAAGGGCCTTGAGTGCGTCTCGATCGGCGTCTGGCAGCAAGGACTTGAGGACGTTGGTGAAGCTGAGGCCTGGGTTGCGGAAGGCCACCTTCATCAGCACCTTCTGGAGAACCCCGGCGCAAATTTTGCGCGACTCATCGGCTAGCTGCTTTGGGATTCTTTCCCGGAGCCGCTGGAGTGCCGTCGCCACGCCCTTGAAGAACAGGCTGAGCTTGGCGCTGGATTGGAGATTCTCGTCGGAGGGATACCCAAAGTCTTCCAACCCCAGCTGCGCCAGCTCCTCGTTGATGACTGCGGCAATATTCACCAGACCCTTGGTCCAGTGCTCCACAGTGTCTCTGAACGAGTTCTGGGTAACTGCGATGCTCTCCGGTAGCGCCTTGTCAACCTTGACCTTCTCCGACAAGGTTTTCTCCCGCTCCTTGGCGGCCTCCAGCATCTGCATCAGCGTGGCCAGCTTCAACTCCAGGTCCGCATTTGAATCCTTGGCGGCGCTGAGCTCCTTGCCCCTCTCAGCGAGAAGACCTTGCAGCTCACCGTGGGCGGCAGCATCCTTCTCACGCTCACGCTTGAGCGCGGCAAGCTCCTCGCCGCTCTTCTCGATATTGGCCTTCAGCTGCGCCACCTTCTCCTCCAGCTCTTTCTTGGCGGCCTCTGCGATTGCGGCAGCGTCCTTCGCATCCTTGAGCGCCCCGCCAAGTGCTTGCTCGCGCTTGGCGAGCTCCTCCTCGTAGCTGTCGAGGTTGGCCTTCCGCTGCACCAATTCTCCTTCCTGCGCAGACTGCTTCTCGGTGGACAGCCTTTGTTCCTCCTCAGCTTTGGCCTTCTCGAGAAGGAAGGCCGTGCGCTCCTCGTCGAGTCGCTCCCGCTCCTGTGCCAGGGACCGGAGAGCTTCTTGATTTTGGCCCCGGAGCTCCTCCGCGCGCTTCTCCATGTCAACTCCCACCTTCGCGACAAGCGCTTCCCGGGAAGCCAGCTTGGCTTGCCGGGCGCGGTAGAGTGACAGCAGCTTCCGCAGCAGCTGCTCCTCCTCAGGCTCGCCGCTGCTGCTACTGGGCGCGTCGACCAACGACAGCCCGGCGGAGGCGAGCACCTCCCCATCAAAAGTTTCCCCCTCGACCGGTGCCCTGGAGCTCGACGCCCAGGGTAGCTTCATGAAGATATCGTCGCCGGCCCTCAAGTAGGCGCCGGGCTGGGGCTCCTCGGAGCCCGGCTCCGCAGAAGCGGCAGAGGGATCGGCGGTCGGTGCAGCGCCTGGCGCTCCTGCGGCCTCAGGGTCGTCAGTGCGATCGCCCGACCCCTCGCCAGCTTCTGCGGCGGCAGCCTTGGCGGCCTCCTCGCCGGCGGCCTCATCAGCACCAGTCCCTTCCTCGCCGGCGCCCTCTGTCTCCATTGGCTCAGCCGCAGATGGGTCTGAAGAACGAAGAAGGGAGAAAAATCAATCAAAAATCCAAGAGAAGAAAATCAGAAGAAGAAGAACCCAAGGGAAAGTTTTTGGACAAGTGAATTACCTGTGCCAAGATCTGCAGTTGCGGTCTCAGCCGCTGCAGGATCGACGGTGCTACCCCTTGCCAGAGAGTTCTCCCTTGCCGGAGAGCGCTCCCTTACCGGGAACCCCTCCCTTGGCGGCGTAGTCGAAGCAGATGGCACTTCAGGACCAGCTTCCGGGCGGTCCTGATGTGGCTGCTCTGCTCCTACACAAATCAACAAGCAAGATATCAACAAAAGAAAAAGCACTCATGCGCGCCCGACAACAGAAAGCTAACCATGAACTTACGCTGGGGGCTGCGCTAGGGGCTGCTTTGAGGAGTGATTGCCGGGTCCGTCAAGGTGGTCTCGGACCCACCCCCTGCTGACACGGTGGGGTCATCTTCGATGACGATCACCACGGCCTTGGCCCTCTTCGCCGCTCTCTGGGCCAGCATCCTGAAAAGAAAGGAGTCCAGATTGAAGCAAGTCAGATACAAGATATAAACAACAAGATTGAAGAACTACAAGAGCACCAAAGAAGCTTACTCCTCTTCCTCCTCGTCGGAGCTGAGCGCGGAAAGATCGAAGTCCGGCTCCCCTCTGGTGCGGCGAGGCGGAGGAGTAGGATCCCTTGCTCGCTTGGCGGGGGCGGTGGCCCGGGAAGATCCCGCTCCAATTGCCGCTGCTGCGTGAGGTGCTCCCGCGGCAACATTGCTTGTCGTGGTAGAGCGCGTCGCACGGCTCGGCGGCTGTTGACCCGGCTGCCGCCCCGCTGCGTCCCCGGCCCTGCGAAGGCGCCTCCTTGGTGGGGCCGGGGGCTCCGCCTGCGGCAAGCCTTCTGAAGGCTCGGGCTCTTCCTCGCCGGCCTCGCTCGGCTCAGCTTCAGAACCGGCAGGCTCTTCCTCGCCAATGAACTCCGCGCGCTCGGCAAGGTTTGCCGCTTCTGCCGCCTCCGCCTCCTCCACAGTGAACCCAAACACGCCCGCGGCAGCTGCGGCCGCAACCTCTTCCGCCCTAGTGGCGATGCGCTGCAGCTCCTCGTCGGTGGTGTCACGGGTGAGGCTCTTCTGCTCGTCAGCGTGGACCGGCACTTCTTCCAAGCTGTCGAAGAACACTTGCACGATGTCATCCGCAGGCTCTTGCCAAGTTGGAACGATTCCATGTGAATCGCACAACGGCATCATGGCGCGGATCCGGTCAAGCGAAGAATTGCTGCACAATGGAACAACGCCCCTCGGCAGCGTGAATGGGTGCTGGGGGTCGCGTTTGAATAACTCCAGGAGCATTGCGTCCAGCTCCAAGACGGTGAAGTTGTAGTTGAGGCCCGGCCGCAGCCTCATGATGTCCGCCGAGTTCTTGAATTCCCAGGCGGGCCTCCCCCTCTCCTGCAGGGGCGATGCGGCAGCGGAGGAAATCTACGCCTACAGCGCCTACAGTGAGCCCGACAAGCCTGAGACGAAGAATCCTAGTGATGGCGATCTTCAGCCTCTTGTCTTCCGGGGCCACGTTGCTCCAGCCATTGCCGCGCACTATTGGAGCTTGGCGCACGGCGGTGAAGGGCTGCGGATTCTCCTCGACGATCCAGCACCACTCCGCTCTCCACTCCTCCCACTTGCTGCGGAGCTCACCCTCCAAGTACGCCTCCTTCTTGCCGACTCTCGAGATCCAGGCGATCCCTCCGGCAAGCGGCTCTCCTCTCTCTACCCGAGGTATGAAGAAGTGGCGGAAAAGGGCAACACTGGGGTGGACTCCGACAAAGTTTTCGCACAAGTGTGCGAAAACTACCATGGTCAGAACGGTGTTGGGGGTGAAGTCAAGAAGGCGGAAGCCGTAGGTGTTCATAATATCGCAGAAGAACTCCGAGAAGGGCGGGCAGAGCCCGCAATAGAAGAACAGCGCGAAGAATGGGTACCCGTTTGGAGCCAGCTCCGAAGCAGCGGCCGGGAGTACCCTCGTGCGCGGATGCGCACGCGTCTCCGTCACCCAAAAGAGGTAGAAGTACTCCCTCAGCTCCTGCACGCCGAGCTGAGGGGAAAAGATCGCCCGCTCCTTCCGCAGCGCCGCGAGCCGCTGCGCCTCGGCCGACTTCACGCCCTTTCCCTTGTCAGCTTTCGGAGCCATGGCGGAGGTGGTGGGGGAGGTCGACGGTGTTGGTGATGCTGGTGGCAATGGGGGGCGGAGCGCTGCTCTCTCGGCTTCGGGAAGAAGAGGGGGAGTGGCAGAGGTTCGTGAAGGTGGAGTAGTAGCAACCAGCGAGGGGGAACGAACTGCCCCTGTTTCCTCTGCTTATAAAGAGGGACGGGGCGGACGTTTCGCCCTTCCGAATAAAGAACCACCCACGATCTCTCCCACGACGCCGCATTCAAGGCGTGCCGTTAGGGGAGAGCGCGGTGGATACGGAGCGAGATTCGGCGTGGCCCAGCCCGCGTGTGCCCATGCCCTGTCTTGGGCCTGGCCCAACAACGCTCGACACCGTGTCTGGCCCAGGCCCGGGGGCTCTTGTCGGTGTACTAGAATAGGGGTACCCTAGTACCCCGAACTTGTGCACGGGTAGTTGCAGTCCCCCCCCCCCCCGCGGCAAGGCTTGCCGGGCGAACGCCAAGATCCTCTGTGGTTCCCTTGGAGTCATTCAAGAACAAAGTATTTAAGCTCAGGAGACAAGGCCCCGGCAAGAGGAGCTTGCTTGGAAGGCCAACCAAGGCACTCCAAGGAACTTGCCGCGACGCGCCTCGCACTCCGGCAAGGCAACAAGGCCCCGGCAAGAGGAGCTTGCCGGGAAGACCAACCAAGGTACCCCGAGGCCCGGTGAGCGACAAGCTTCCGGACCCGACAAGATAGCAGCAGCGGCAAGGCGCTTGCCGCGGCAGGCGGCCACTATGTGCCCACGCTCCAGCACATCCACCAACGTGTCGTTCTGGGGGCCTCTCCAGGCGCGCGTGGCGGGAGGCTGTGCAGCCAGCGGTGCGCAGTGGCATGCGAAGCTGACAAGATCGCCATCGTGGCGAACGGTGGCGCCCCTAACGGTCCCTTTCTGCACTGTTTGGGCGACTCAGACGGGTATTTAATGCCCTTGTCCCCTGCCGTCAGGGTTAGGTAGGGTGCACTGTACAAATAACTATACCAACCACCTCACATTTTACATTTGTACCCTTCTCTGCGTTGCCACCTGTCGGTGACCCCTTTAGTGTATAAAAGGAGGCCCATGCACAACATAGAGGGGGTTAGGTTCGGTTCGTTTTGACTCATTCGTAACCCATAAAACACTATGCTCTCTCTCTAGAGCAAGAACACAAGATAATACAACCAGACAAGCAGCAGTAGGAGTGTTATCTCTCCGGAGAGCTCCGAAGCTGGGTAAACTGCTCGTGTGCTTCGCCTCGATCTGCTCTTCGTGCGACCTCCGCCCCCCGCCGAACCGAAAGGGGCCCGGTCCGCCGGCCCCATAGGTGTTCGTGGATCAGTTTCCCCAACATTTACGCTCATGAAATTAATTTTCAATTTTTACGAAAGAGCAATAAAATACCCATTCCACTCGCAGTAGATCAATATACAAATTTCTCAGGCCATCCTAATTTTTCAGAATGTTTGGAATTAGAGAAGTATTTGAAATAGACAGATTGCTACAGACTGTTCTGTTTTGACAGATCCTGTTTTGTTTGTGTTGTGTGCTTATTTTGATGGCTCTATGGTTTTCTTTGATGAGTTTTTGCCATATAAAAGTTGGAATATAGTAGATATAATACAAGAACAAAATATGAATTGGCTTGATACAGTACTTATAGTAGTGATTTATTATTCTTATACTAATGGATCTCACGAAGGTTTTGTTGAGTTTTGTGTAATTGAAGTTTTCAAGTTTTGGGTTATCTTACCTGGAGGAAGGAAGGATGGAAGAGCCTAAGCTTGGGGATGCCCCGGCATCCCAAGCTATTATCCAAAAATGAGCAACCAACTAAGCTTGGGGATGCCCCTGAGTGGCATCCCCGCTTTCTTCCAACGATCGTCAGTATTTTACATGAAACTATATTTTTATTCGTCACATGATATGTGTTTTGCTTGGAGCGTCTTGTATGATATGAGTCTTTGCTTGCTTTATTTTGTGTTTTAAGTCATCAATGATTGCTAGACACACCTATTTGAGAGATTCAAAATTATGTCATGACTTTTTAGAATTGCTCTTTATGCTTCACTTAAATTTTTATGAGCAAAGGACTTGCTCTAGTGCTTCACTTATATCTTTTTGAAGACGGTGTGATTTAATATTTTTGACGAAATGCTATCTTGCTTCACTTACATTTATTTGAGATTTAGTAAAATTTTCAAGAAATTCTATCTTGCTTCACTAAAATTAATTTGAGAGAAAGAAAAATATATTATGCTCATGATCTTCACTTATATTTATTTGAGCTTGTCAAAAGCAATACATGAAAATTAGTTCCAAAGTGATAGATATGCAAGAAGGATATAATTAGAACTTTCATGAAGATCATTGGACAAAATAAACTTGATTCTTAGTAATAGTTCTGAGATATGATGATGTGATATGTGAGTCATCATGATGAGTAATTATGCTTTAGTAAGAATATTGGTGTTAAGGTTTGTGATTCCCTATGCAAGTACGAAAGTCAATAGTCATGCAATAAAATTATATCCTACTTGTGGTGCATTATTCGGTGTTATTTATGCTTACTACTTGCTTATGAGATTATCTGTTTCTTAGTTGGTCGCTTCCCAATCTTTTGCTAGCCTTCATTTTGCACTAAGTATGATCACTACTTTTGCGTCCAAAAAACCATTAACCCAGTTTTGCCACATGAGTCTACTATATCTACCTATATGCGGTATTCTTTTGCCTTTCTAAGAAAATTTGCATGTGCCATCTCTAATTTTCAAAATAAACTTCTCTTTTGTGTGTATGTTTTGCTCGCGGAGCGGTGAGGGGTGGCTAATATTTTCCATGCTAGATGTGTTATTCTCAAGATGAGTGATTATTCACTTGTCATTGCACAAGAGTAAGGCAAAGGTATTAGCGATGCCCAGTCTCGAAATGAAAAATTTTGAATTTACTTTATGTTGTCAAATAATATATTCCTTGGAAAGTGTTGGTATGGAGGGCAACCGTGGATAAGGCTAGCCATGGAAAGTGAAAGTTATGGTGGAAAAAGAAAGAAACTTTATTTTCTGTTTGGGAACTGCCTATGATATATCTATGCATGGGAAGTATTGGGAACTCTAAGTCGTTTTCGTTGGTGGGATGGATACAACTCTCAAAATGTTTTTATCTCTAAGTTTTTTGCTTTGAGCTCTGGCACCACTACAAATCCCTACTTCCCTCTATGAAGGGCCTTTCTTTTACTTTATGCGATTTTTATTTTGAGTCTCCATCTTATCTTATAAAAGCACCAACTAGGAGGTAATATGATCGTACTTAAGCATTGGGTGTAGCTAATATTCGAGTGTGTTTCATGAATGGATCAATGTTTGAGCATGATGGCCTAGGGATAGCTTATTTTAGCATTGATATTTTGAAAGACATGGTTGCTTGTTGATATGCTTGAGTATCTAAATTATCATGTCAAAACTAGACTATTGCTTTGAACAACTAAAAGTCCAATTGTCCATGCTATAAAGAAAACAATATGATATGACATGATAGGCAGCATTCCACATCAACAATTCTGTTTTATCACTTACCTACTCGGGGACGAGTAGGAGTTAAGCTTGGCAATGCTGATTCGTTTCCAACGTATCTATAATTTTTGATTGTTCCATGCTGTTATATTATCAATCTCGGATGTTTTATAATCAATTTTTAGTCATTTTACATCATTTTTGGTACTAACCTATTGACATAGTGCCAAGTGCCAGTTCCTGTTTTTTCCGTGTTTTTTACATCGCAGGAAATTAATATCAGACGGAGTGCAAATGCCATGAAACTTTACAGAGATTTTTTATGGACCATAAGGAACATGTTGGGCCCTGGTTGCACCTAGGGGGAGTCCCGAGGAGGGGACAACCCACCAGGGCACGCGAGGAGGCCCAGGCGTGCCCTGGTGGGTTGTGCTCACCTTGGGTGCCCCCCATATCGCCTCTTTGCTCTATAAATACCCCATTATTTCTAGAACCCTAGGGGAGTCGATGAAATATTCATCCAGCCGCCGCAGAGTCCAGAACCACCAGATCCAATCTAGACACCATCTCGGATGGGGTTCACCACCTCCATTGGTGCCTCTCCGATGATGCGTGAGTAGTTCTTTGTAGACCTTCGGATCGGTAGTTAGTAGCTAGATGGCTTCATCTCTCTCTCTCTTGATTCTCAATACAACGGTCTCTTGGAGATCCATATGATGTAACTCTTTTTGCGGTGTCTTTGTTGGGATCCGATGAACTTCGAGTTTATGATCAGATCTATCTTTTCATTTCCATGAAAGTATTTGAGTTTCTTTGATCTCTTTTACGCATGAGTGCTTATAGCCTCGTATTTCTTCCCTGATATTTAGGTTTTGTTTGGCCAACTTTATCTATGTATCTTGCAATGGGAAGAGGTGCTTTGTATTGGGTTCAATCTTACGGTGCTTGATCCAAGTGATAGAAGGGGAACCGACACGTATGTATCATTGCTACTAAGGATAAAACAATGGGGTCTATCTCTACATTGTTAGATCTTGTCTACATCATGTCATCTTTCTTATTGCATTACTCCGTTTGTCCATGAAGTTAATACACTAGATGCATGCTGGACAGGGGTCGATGTGTGGAGTAATAGTAGTAGATGCATGATGGATAGCGTTCGATGTGTGGAGTAATAGTAGTAGATGCAGGCATGAGTCGGTCTACTAATCTTGGACGTGATGCCTATATAATGATCATTGCCTGGATATCGTCATAATTATTTGAAGTTCTATCAATTTCCCAATAGTAATTTGTTCACCCACCGCTTTGCTATTTTTCTCAAGAGAAGCCACTGGTGAAACCTACGTCCCCCTGGTCTTCTTTCTCATATTATTTGCCTTTGCGGTCTGTATTTATTTGCTTTTATTTTCAGATCTATTAATCCAAAAATCCAAAAATACCTTGCTGCAATTTATTTTATTTGGCGTTCAATCTATCAATATTCATAACCTTTTTCCCGTCACGCACCAATTTCTGACACCCTACTCGAAAGGGATTGACAACCCCTTTAACACGTCGGGTTGCGAGGATTTGTTATTTGTGTGTAGGGGCTGTTTACATTGTGTTGCTTGGTTCTCCTAATGGTTCGATAACCTTGGTTTCATATCTGAGGGAAATACCTACCGCCATTGTGTTGCATCATCCCTTCCTCTTTGGGGAAATACCGATGTAGCTTCAAGCGACATCACCCTGCTATCTCTACTCTCTTCTCTACTCTTATATTTATTTTATATTTATATTTATCTCTACTCTTATAAAAACAAAGTTAGTGATGATGGTGTGCCCGCCATCCTGCAATATAGGCCATCCGATTTATATCTGACGGATATGAAGGAAACTATGGCAAATTTGCAAAAAGATACCTACACCCCTCGCCACATTTGCAAATAAGGCCGTCCCTCATTCATCCTTTTCTCCCACAACATAAACTACTCATACGAATGCCTCTTGATGTTCCGTCCAACGCATGCATCTTTCTAGTTCTAAAAAACTTTCCATCATTTGCCACACTACTGGTTGCAGATGAAGAACCTACCCAAGCACAGCGCGATACAGGAGCGACGCACAATTACAAGGTGATATTCTGTTGGATAATGGAGGCTATAACCAATTACTTTTACGGGAACAATAGCAACCAGTTAATTTGAAGGGTAGGTATGAACAAAATTGGAACTGCACATGTACTGTTAAGGGATTCATTGCACACATTACCAATCGAGGAGGAGTACGATGGTCGCGGCGGCCTCTGTGCATCATGTCGGCAACGGGAGTCAATTCACTGTCCATGATGGTGGTGCTTCTACGCTTGGCGTCGGCTTCCGGGAAGCAGATCCGAGACCGTGGAAGACAGTGCCGGGGAAGAGGCTCCCTGTACGACGACAACAGTGCGGCATACGACATCGTCGAGGAGGTAGATGCGCTGCGGTGGACGAGTGTGCCGATGTAGAAGGGGAGGAGCACGAAGGCCGCAGTGCCAAGGAGAAGTCTATTTTATGGTGGGGATAGAAAATGGGGAGTATTCAGGTGTACTACTCTGGGTGCCGGGATGGGATTGGCTGGGTAGGGTGGACCTAAAGTTACCAAAACAGCCCACTACCAAGCATCATCAATAGGCCTGTTCCGAAGGGTATGATGGTAACTTCACACTGGTTGAATCAGGGTTGCAGGAGATTTTCCCACCGACCTCAAAATTTTGTGACACTGAACTCCCCATGTGGCGTGTTGGGTGATTGGGCTAAGCAAATAGCGAGTAGTAACTACTAGTACTCCCTCCATTTTTATTAACTCTGCAAATTAGGATTGACCGAAGTCAAACTTCCTAAAGTTTGAGCAAGTTTATAGAAAAATATAATCATTTACCATAACAAATATGTATGATGTGAAAGTACATTAAATAATGAATCTAATGGTATTTATTTGTTATTGTATATGTTAATATTTTTTGTTATAAACTTTGTGAAAGTTTACAAAACTTGACTTTGACCAATGCTAATACGCGCACTTAAATAAAAATAGAGGGAGTACACATTTGTTTTCTTAGTTTCTAGTGAATTAATCATTTGTTGTTATCATGAAATAAATATATTAGGCTACTGACTTTGGATATAATGGTTTATACAATTCAATCGTTAGAATCATTGTTGAATTCCAAGATGTATAGAAGGTCTATAGTACTTCACAATATGCTCAAACTCACATAATCCTAGTCAAATGAAAATCTAAATGCATTTCATAGTTATTAGTTTGTAGGATCCAACAAAACCAACCATAACTCTACATGATCCATTATAAAAGGAACATTTTGAACACATCCCAATGTGTGAATGAAATGTTTAGAGAGAGCTTGCGAAGATGGAGTAGATAGGGCAGGAAAGATTGCATGTATGTGGGCGATAGAGTAGGAGACAAACCTAACGAGAGAGAGATAGAGAGAGGAAGAAGTTAGGTCTGTGAGAAATATGGAGACATGTAATATATGTGAGATGCTTGTGAATCCAGATTTTGTTCACCTAGAAGGAGAAGCGACAAAAGGTTTGCTGAGAGAGCTGGAAAAACATGGATGAGAGGGGAAGGATCTCGTGGGTTGAGGGATTGATAATTTTGTGCATGAGAGAGAGGGATTGGTAATTTTTTGCAGGAGAGAGAGGGGGGAGGAGTCAGTCAGCCGTTGTCACATCCTCCTCCTTCCATATGGCCCCACATTCTCTAGTGCATTGCGGTCGCCGTCTTCGATCTCCTCGATGCCCTCTTTGAAGATTAAGGTGGTGTGCATGCTGGGGTGCAGTGAAGCACAAGCGAGAGTGGTCGCCATATAACCTTGGATGGGGATGAATTATGTGCTCGACGGAGGGTGTGTGTGTGTCAGATATTGAGAGAAATAAAACTTATAAAGAGAGTGTGTGTGTGTATGTGACAGAAATCTACATGCTAAATATGGTTTTCACAAAGAGATTGTGCATGCGATATAGAGAGCGATGTGCGGGTCTTGAGGTGGGCAGGAGCCGGGTGAGGGTGAGGGTGTAAAAATGTGTGTGTTGATGCATGTGTTACATGCGATCGTGCGAGGGATGGACGAGTCAAGAGAGACGGTTGTTGTGTTACGGATGCTCCTCTCTCTCTCTCTCTCTCGCACACACACACAAGTGCAAATAGAAGACCGTTCTCTCATGTATACACAACGTATCGACATCTCTCTATGTCTCATTCATGCATAATCATTTGCACATTCACACCTCTCTATGTCTCTATCACACGCAAGCTGTCTCCACATTGCCCTTCCACCACAACACACATATGGACACATACACACGTTCTCTCTCAGTCACACACACAAAATCAGTATTAAAAAAACCAGGGCGCACCTAAAACGTCCAAATCCAAATAAACACAAACTGAAGCTAAATTCAAATATATGGAAATATTGTAGCGTGAAGAACTTTTCCAGGAAAAAAAGTTGAGTAATATTAGGGGATTGTTTTCACACACAAAAAAGGTTCAGTGGATGTCCTTCGAGCGCGGCATGGTGACGCACCGTTTGATCGACCGCGCGGCCGCGGTGCAGGTGCTTGCACAGGATTCCGTATTGTTCTTGTGGTAACTAATATAAGCGATGCCTCAGTCTAATGTTTACGTGTACTAGTACGATGTTCTTTTAAGTTTGACCAATCCTATATAAAACTAAACTAAGCTCCCATACACACACTCATCAATATGCCGCCGCCGTTGCGCATGCCGCGCCCGCCTGTTCCGGCCATCCATTTCTCGCCCATCACCGCCGTGTCCCCGCCATCCCTATGTCATGAAGCTTAAGGCTCACCCGCTCATGTCGTCTGCAGTCCCACCTCACGATGCTGCCAAGCATGCGAGCCGCTGGTGGAGCTACGTCTATGCACACAGCTGATGTCTACTACGCAACTTTATTCATGTAGACACATGTTGGGCCTCCAAGCACAGAGTTTTGTAGGACAGTAGTGATTTTCCCTCAAGTCGATGACCTAAGGTTTATCAATCAGTTGGAGGTGTAGGATGAAGATGGTCTCTCTCAAACAACCCTACAACCAAATAATGAAAAGTCTCTTATGTCCCCAACACACCAAATACAATGGTAATTTGTATAGGTGCACTAGTTCGACGAAGATATGGTGATAAAGTGTAATATTGATGGTAGAAATATATTTTTTATAATCTGAATAAACAAAAACAACAAGGTAGCAAAAAGTAAACGAGCACAAAACGGTATTGCAATGCTTGAAAATGAGGACTAGGGTTCGTACTTTCACTAGTGCCATCTCTCAATAGTGCTAATATAATTGGATCATATAACCACCCCTCAAAGTGCAATGAAGAATCACTCCAAAGTTCCTATCTAGCGGAGAACATAAGAAGAAATAGTTTGTAGGATACGAAACCATGTCGAAGCTTTTCTTTCCGGTCGATCTATCAAAGAGTTCGTACTAAAATAACACCAAATAATTTCAGATTCATAATGCTCAATCTAATACAAAAACCCTCAAATAGTGCCCCAATATTTCTACCGGAGAAACAAAAGACGAGAACATGCATCGACCCCTATGCATAGATTACCCCAATGTCACCGCGGGAATCCGCGAGTTGAGTGCCAAAACACATATCAAGTGAATCAATATGATATCCCATTGGCACCACGAGTATTCATTTGCAAGACATATATCAAGTAGTCTCAAATCCATAAAAGTATTCAATCCGATAAAACGGAATCTCAAAGGGAAAAATCAATTCATCACAAGATAGAGAGGGGAGAACATCATATGATCCGACTATTAACAAAGCCCGCGATACATCAAGATCGTGACATCTCAAGAACATGAGAGAAAGAGAGAGAGACAGATTAAACACATAGCTACTATTACAAACCCTCAGCCCCAAGGGTGGACTACTCCCTCCTCATTGTGGTGGCCGCCGGGATGATGAGGATGGCCACCGGTGATGATTCCTCCCTCCGGTGGAGTGCCAAAACGGGGTCTAGATTGGTTTTCGGTGGCAACAGAGGCCTGCGGTGGCGGAACTTCTAATTTAGGGTTATTTCTGATGGATTCTCTATTTATAGGATTTTTTGGCGCCGGTTTCACGCGAAGATGGGCCTCGAGGTGAGCACAACCCACCGGGGCAAGCCAGTCCCAATAGGCGCGCCCTGGTGGGTTGTGCCCTCCTCGTGGCTCTTCTGGCCCTCCCACGAAGCTTCGGGGGTCTCTTTTGTTCCAAAAAATTGTCAAAAAGTTTCAGCTCATTTGGAGAACTTTCATTTCTGCACAAAAAACAACACCACGGTAGTTCTGTTGAAAACAGCGTCAGTCCAGATTAGTTCCATGCTAATCATACCAAAACCATATAAAATTGTTGTAAATATGGCATGAATACTTCATAAATTATAGATACGTTGGAGACGTATCAGCATCTCCGAGCCTAATTCCTACTCGTCCTCGAGTGGGTAAATGATAAAAGAAATAACTTACGAAGTGTGAATGCTAGCAAAGTGCATAAGTTTGGTCAATGATAATTTCAATCACTTTTCCTAGCATCATAACAGTAACTCTTTCTTAAACTTCTCATGTTAAAGTAGCAACCACTTCACATGTTAAGGTTCAAACGATAGATTCTCTTGAAACTCAACAACCTATGTTCTCAGTCACCAAGCAATTGTAATCCAACTTATTCAATAGACTTTAAGTAAGAGCTCCACATACTCAACCATCTTATAGTCTTCTACGATTGCTAACACTCACTGGATACACATGAGCAAAACGTTTCAATCGGCCACCTAGAAAGATAGGGGCTTATTGTTTTGCCTCCCAATGTATTCACCTCAAGGGTGGTGTCAACAATAATAACTCATGATACCCATATCCAATTGGATATATGTGCCTAGATCTTTCCTCACCACATGATGCTTGCCAAAAGAGAAAAATAAAAAAGGAATAGAGAGAAGTACTTTGACTCTTTGCATAAAAGTAAATACATAAAATTAAAATATAGTCCCTTCGCAGAGGGAAGCAGAGGTTGCCATGCGCTTATTTGTTCATATGCTCAACCCCTGAGTGAAAAAGAACGTCACATTGTATTGCCCCTTGTGATGGCAACCTTTATTATGCAGTCTGTCGCTTTTATTCTTCACCATCACATGTTCGTACAACACTCAATTTTCTCTTACACTAAATGATCTCACACTTTTAGAAGCAAATTGTATTGCCTTATTGCACCGATGACAACTTACTTGAAGGATCTTGATCAATCCTTACGTAGGTATGGTGGAATCTTGAAGATAAGATTTGGGTTTAAGGGTTTTTGGATGCACAAGTAGTATCTCTACTTGGTGCGGAATTTTTGGCTAGCAAGGATGGGGGGAAAGCACCACATGTTGAAGGATTTATGAAAATATAACTTCTATGTGAATATGAACAAACATAAACCATTATGTTGTCTTCCTTGTCCAACTTCAACAATTTTGGCATGTAATATTTTGATGGGGGCTCACAATCACAAAAGATTTCCAAGATAGTGTATTTGCATGTGAAAGTTCTCTTCCTTATACTAATTATTCGTGAATTGCTTGTATGACCAATATTGTGATTGTCAAGCTTCAAAAGATTTCACTTTCTAAACTCAATGTGAAGCTACCGCTAGGAATGATATAATTTCAACTTCATGATATTCAATTCATTCAATAATTTAGTCATATGATATAAGTGAAGCACAAGAGTAAATGACAAGCTACTCCAAAAAGATATAAGTGAAGATCAAGCGAGTAGTTAAGTAAATGGGTAGCTATTTGAGGACTACCTCTTATTTAAAAACTTTCAGATCTAAGTATTTTATTAAAACAGCAAGCAAAAAGAAAATAAAATGAAATTTCAAGGATATCACACATAATGTGAAGAAGCAAAAACTTAGGCTCAACCGATACTAACCGATAATTGTTGAAGAAGAAAGGTGGGATGCCTACCGGGGCATCCCCAATCTTAGATGATTTAGACTTCTTGAAATATTATCTTTGGGTGCCTATGGAATCCCCAAGCTTGAGCTTTTTTTGTCTCCTTAATTCCTCTCATATCATGGTTTTCCTAAATCTCAAAAGCTTCATCCACACAAAACTCAACAAGAACTCGTGAGATAAGTTAGCATAAACCAAAGCAAAAACCTTATCATTATCTACCATAGGAAATCACTAAAATTATTATTCAACATTTCATACTAAATTCCTCTGCATATTTAATACTCCTATCTTCAAATAGGATCATTAAACAAGCAAACATATGCAAACAATGCAAGCATAACAGCAATCTGCCAAACCAGTACAATATGTAAAGAATGCAAGAGTTTCAAAACTTCCCTAACTACAAAAGTTATGAACATTTTCCAAACTGTAGAAAATTTATTAGAGCTCATTTTGCAAAAAGTTTCAACATTTTATCACATTCTCACTTTTCTAGGGAATTTTTGCAACATTGATAAACTTTCTGTTTTCAAACAGCAACATGTAGACTTGCAAAATAAGCATAGTAAAGGCTATCATTGCCACTTTTATTGAAATAAAAGATGCAAAAAATTATTATAAATAACAGCAAGCAAATCCTAACAAAATAAAATGATTCTCCAAGCAAAACACATATCATGTGACGAATGAAAACATAGCTCCAAGTGAGGCTACCGATAATGTTGGAGACGCAACAGAGGATGCCTTCCCGGGCATCCCCAAGCTTGGTTGCTTGGATCTTCCTTGAAGATTACCTTGGGGTGCCTTAGTCATCCCCAAGCTTAGGTTCTTGTCACTCCATATTCTCCTCATATTGACATCTCACCCAAAACTTGAAAACTTAAATCACACAAAACTTAACGGAACTTTGTGAGATAGGTTAGTATGATAAAGAGAAAACCATTTCACTTTTGGTACTATCAAAGACAGGATTCGTAATTGTTCTCACATATTGGATACTATAGCATATCATTTCCACAATTATATTGAGTAATATAAGCCATGGAAACTAGAAAACAAGCAAACTATGCAATAAAAACAAAATCTGTCAAAAACAGAACAGTCTATAGTAATCTGTACTCCAACCATTCTTCTGCTACTCCAAAAATCCTGGGCAATTTTTCTATTAATCTTCTTCAAAAAGAATCAGCATTTTATCACGCTTTTGTTAAAAATGAGAATTGTTTTCCTGAGCGCAAAAGTTTCTGTTTTTCAGCAAGATCAAATCAATAAAACATGATTACTACTGTAGCCTAATCATGTGAAGACACAAAAATAGTAGGGGTAAATGTTGGGTTGTCTCCAAACAAGCGCTTTTCTTTAATGCCTTTTAAGCTAAGCATGATGATTTCAATGATGCTCTCATAAAAGATAAGAATTGAAACGTAAAGAGAGCATCATGAAGCATATGACTAACACATTTAAGTCTAACCCACTTCCTATGCATAGGGATTTTGTGAGCAAACAACTTATGGGAAAAAGAATCTACTAGCATAGGAAGGCAAAACAAGCATAACTTCAAGATTTTCAACGCATAGAGAGGAAACTTGATATAATTGCAATTCCTACAAGCATAAGTTCCTCCCCCATAATAATTTTCAGTAGCATCATGAAGAAATTCAACAATATAGCTGTCACATAAAGCATTCTTTTCACGATCCACATGCATAAAAAATTTATTGCTCTCCACATAAGAAAATTTCTTCTCATCTATAATAGTGGTGGGAGCAAACTCAACAAAATAACTATCATGAGATTTAAAACTAAAATCCTGATGTCAAGTTTCATGGTTATCATTATTCAATATAGCATACATGTCATCAACATAATCATCATAGATAGCAACTTTGTTCTCATATTCAATTGAAACCTCTTCCAAAATAGTGGATTCATCACTAAATAAAGTCATGACCTCTCCAAATCCACTCTTATCATTATAACAATAAGATTCAACACCCTCCAAAATAGTGGGATCACTATGTAAAGTTGACACTCTTCCAAACCCACCTTCATCAATATAATCATCATAAATAGGAGGCATGTAATCATTATAACAAATTTGCACATCAAATCTTGGGGGACTAAAAATATCATCTTCATCAAACATAGCATGCCCAAGCTTATGGCTTTGCATATCACTAGCATCATGGATATTCAAAGAATTAACATTAGCAACATTGCAATTGCGCTCTTCATTCATGCCAAACATTTTATTAATTCTTCTTCTATCAATTGAGCACAATTTCCCTTTCCATCATCTTCACGAAAGACATTATAGAGATGAATAATTTGATGCAACCTCAATTCCATTTTTTGTAGTTTTCTTTTATAAACCAAACTAGTGATAAAACAAGAAACTAAAAGATTCAATTGCGAGATCTAAAGATATACCTTCAAGCACTCACCTCCATGGCAACGGCGCCAAAAAAGACCTTCGTTGACGGGATGTGAGTGACACTTACCTAGCCTCCCCGGCAACGGTGCCAGAAGAGAGTTTGATGTCTACTACACAACTTTATTCTTGTAGACACATGTTGGGCCTTCAAGCATAGAGTTTTGTAGGACATTAGCAATTTTCCCTCAAGTGGATGACCTAAGGTTTATCAATCCATGGGAGGTGTAGGATGAAGATGGTCTCTCTCAAACAACCCTGCAACCAAATAATAAAAGTCTCTTGTGTCCCCAACACACCAAATACAATGGTAATTTGTATAGGTGCACTAGTTCGGCGAAGAGATGGTGATAAAAGTGTAATATTGATGGACGAGTGTGCCGATGTAGAGGGGGAGGAGCACGAAGGCCGCGGTGCCAAGGAGAAGTCTATTTTGTGGTGGGGATAGAAAATGGGGAGTATTCAGGTGTACTACTCTAGGTGCCGGGATGGGGTTGGCTGGGTAGGGTGAACCTAAAGTTACCAAAACAGCCCACTACCAAGCGTCATCAATAGGCCTGTTCTGAAGGGTATGATGGTAACTTCACACTGCTTGAATCAGGGTTGCAGGAGATTTTCCCACCGACCTCAAAATTTTGTGACACTGAACTCCCCGCATGGCGTGTTGGGTGATTGGGCTAAGCAAATAGTGAGTAGTAACTACTACTACTCCCTCCATTTTTATTAACTCTGCATATTAGGATTGACCAAAGTCAAACTTCCTAAAGTTTGAGCAAGTTTATGGAAAATATAATCATTTACCATAAAAAATATGTATGATGTGAAACTACATTCAATAATGAATCTAATGGTATTTATTTGTTATTTTGTATGTTAATATTTTTTGTTATAAACTTTGTGAGAGTATACAAAACTTGACTTTGACCAATGCTAATACGCAGACTTAAATTAAAACAGAGGGAGTACACATTTGTTTTCTTAGTTTCTAGTGAATTAATCATTTGTTGTAATCGTGAAATAAATATATTAGGCTACTGACTTCGGATGTAATGGTTTATAAAATTCAATCGTTAGAATCATTGTTGAATTCCAACATGTATAGAAGGTCTATAGTACTTCACAATATGCTCAAACTCACATAATCCTAGTCAAATGAAAATCTAAATGCATTTCATAGTTATTAGTTTGTAGGATGCAACAAAACCAACCACAACTCTACATGATCCAGTATAAAAGGAACATTTTGAACACATCCCAATGTGTGAATGAAATGTTTAGAGAGACCTTGCGAAGATGGAGCAGATAGGGCAGGAAAGATTGCATGTATGTGGGCGATAGAGTAGGAGACAAACCTAACGAGAGAGAGATAGAGAGAGAAAGAGAGAGGAAGAAGTTAGGTTTGTGAGAAATATGGAGACATGTAATATATGTGAGATGCTTGTGAATCCAGATTTTGTTCACCTGGAAGGAAAAGCGACAACAGGTTTGATGAGAGAGCTGGAAAAACATGGATGAGAGGGGAAGGATCTCGTGGGTTGAGGGATTGATAATTTTGTGCGGGAGAGAGAGGGATTGGTAATTTTGTGCGGGAGAGAGAGGGGGGAGGAGTCAGTCAGCTGTCGTCACATCATCCTGCTTCCAAATGGCCCCGCATTCTCTAGTGCAGTGCGGTCGCCGTCTTCGATCTCCTCGATGCCCTCTTTGAAGATTGAGGTGGTGTGCATGCTGGGGTGCAGAGATGCACAAGCGAGAGTGGTCGCCATATAGCATTGGATGGGGATGAATTATATGCTCGAGGGAGGGTGTGTGTGTCAGATATTGAGAGAAATCAAACTTATCGAGAGAATGTGTGTGTATGTGACAGAAATCTACATGCTAAATACGATTTTCACGAAGAGATTGTGCATGCGATATAGAGAGCGATGTGTGGGCCTTGAGGTGGGCAGGAGCCGGGTGAGGGTGTCAAAATGTGTGCGTTGATGCATGTGTTACATGCGATCGTGTGAGGGACGGACGAGTCGAGAGAGACGGTTGTTGTGTTACGGATGCTCCTCTCTCTCTCTCTCTCTCTCCTGCACACACACAAGTACAAATAGAAGACCGTTCTCTCATGTATACACAACGTATCGGCATCTCTCTATGTCTCACTCATGCATAATCATTTGCACATTCACACCTCTCTATGTCTCTATCACACGCACACCATCTCCACATCGCCCTTCTACCACAACACACATATGGACACATACACACGTTCTCTCTCAGTCACACACACAAAATCAGTATTAAAAAAACTAGGGCGCACCTAAAACGTCCAAATCCAAATAAACACAAACTGAAGCTAAATTCAAATGTATGGAAATATTGTAACGTGATGAACTTTTCCAGGAAAAAAAGTTGAGTAATATTAGGGGATAGTTTTCACACACAAAAAAAAGGTTCAGTGGATGTCCTTCGAGCATGGCATGGTGACGCACCATTCGATCTACCGCGCTACCGCGGTGCAGGTGCTTGCACATGATTCCGTATTGTTGTTGTGGTAACTAATATAAGCGCTGCCTCAGTCTAATGTTTACGTGTACTAGTACGATGTTCTTTTAAGTTTGACCAATCCTATATAAAACTAAACTATGCTACCATACACGCACTCATCAATATGCCGCCGCCGTTGTGCATGTCGCGCCTGCCTTCTCCGACCATCCATTTCTCACCCATCACCGCCGTGTCCCCACCATCCCTATGCCATGAAGCCAAAGGCTCGCCCGCTCATGTCGTCTGCAGTCCCTCCTCACGATGCTGCCGTGCTGCCAAGCATGCGAGCCGCTGGTGGAGCTACGTCTATGCATGCAGCTGATGTCTACTACGCAACTTTATTCGTGTAGACGCGTGTTGGGCCTCCAAGTGCAGAGTTTTGTAGGACAGTAGCAATTTTCTCTCAAGTGGATGACCTAAGGTTTATCAATCCGTGGGAGGTGTAGGATGAAGATGGTCTCTCTCAAACAACCCTGCAACCAAATAATAAAAAGTCTCTTGTGTCCCCAACACACCAAATACAATGGTAATTTGTATAGGTGCACTAGTTCGGCGAAGATATGGTGATAAAGTGTAATATTGATTGTAGAAATATATTTTTATAATCTGAATAAATAAAAACAATAAGGTAGCAAAAAGTAAACGAGCACAAAACGGTATTGCAATGCTTGAAAATGAGGACTAGGGTTCGTACTTTCGCTAGTGCCATCTCTCAATAGTGCTAATACAATTGGATCATATAACCACCCCTCAAAGTGCGATGAAGAATCACTCCGAAGTTCCTATCTAGCGGAGAACATAAAAAGAAATAGTTTGTAGGGTACGAAACCACCTCGAAGCTTTTCTTTCCGATCGATCAATCCAAGAGTTTGTACTAAAATCACACCAAATAATTTCAGATTCATAATGCTCAATCCAACACAAAAACCCTCAAATAGTGCCCCTAGATTTCTACCGGAGAAACAAAAGATGAGAACGTGCATCAACCCCTATGCATAGATTAACCCAATGTCACCGCGGGAATCCGCGAGTTGAGTGCCAAAACACATATCAAGTGAATCAATATGATATCCCATTGGCACCACGAGTATTCATTTGCAAGACATATACCAAGTGCTCTCAAATCCATAAAAGTATTCAATCCGATAAAACGAAATCTCAAAGGGAAAACTCAATTCATCACAAGATAGAGAGGGGAGAACAGCATATGATCCAACTATTAACAAAGCCCGCGATACATCAAGATCGTGACATCTCAAGAACACGAGAGAAAGAGAGAGAGACAGATTAAACACATAGCTACTAGTACAAACCCTCAGCCCCGAGGGTGGACTACTCCCTCCTCATCGTGGTGGCCACCGGGATGATGAAGATGGCCACCGGTGATGATTCCCCCCTCCCGCGGAGTGCTAAAACGGGGTCTTGATTGGTTTTCGGTGGAAAAAGAGGCCTGTGGTGGCGGAACTTCTGATCTAGGGTTATTTCTGATGGATTCTCTATTTATAGGATTTTTTGCGCCGGTTTCACGTGAAGATGGGCCTCGAGGTGAGCACAACCCACTGGGGCAATCCAGTCCCAACTGGCGCGACCTAGTGGGTTGTGCCCTCCTCATGGCTCTTCTGGCCCTCCCACGAAGCTTTGGGGGTCTCTTTTGTTCCAAAAAAATCGTCAAAAAGTTTCAGCTCATTTGGAGAACTTTCATTTCTTCACAAAAAACAACACCACGGTAGTTCTGTTGAAAACAGCGTCAGTCCGAAATAGTTCCATGCTAATCATACCAAAACCATATAAAATTGTTGTAAATATGGCATGAATACTTCATAAATTATAGATACGTTGGAGACGTATCAGCATCTGCAAGCTTAATTCCTACTCGTCCTCGAGTAGGTAAATGATAAAAGAAATAACTTATGAAGTGTGAATGCTAGCAAAGTGCATAAGTTTGGTCAATGATAATTTCAATCACTTTTCCTAGCATCATAACAACAACTCTTTCTTATAAAACTTCTCATGTTAAAGTAGCAACGAATTCACATGTTAAGGTTCAAACAATGAATTCTCTTGAAACTCAACAACCTATGTTCTCAGTCACCAAGCAATTGTAATTCAACTTATTCAACAGACTTTAAGTAAGAGCTCCACATACTCAACCATCATATAGTCTTCTATGATTTCTAACACTCACCGGATATACATGAGCAAAACGTTTCAAACGGACACCTAGAAAGATAGGGGCTTATTGTTTTGCCTCCCAATGTATTCACCTCAAGGGTGGTGTCAACAATAATAACTCATGCTACCCATATCCAATTGGATATATGTGCCTAGATCTTTCCTCACCACATGATGCTTGCCAAAAGAGAAAATAAAAAGGAATAGAGAGAAGAACTTTGACTCTTTGCATAAAAGTAAATACATAAAATTAAAAGATAGTCCCTTCGCAGAGGGAAGGAAAGGTTGCCATGCCCTTATTTGTTTGTATGCTCAACCCCTTAGTGAAAAAGAATGTCACATTGTATTGCCCCTTGTGATGGCAACCTTTATTATGCAGTCTGTCACTTTTATTCTTCACCATCACAAGTTCGTACAACACTCAATTTTCTCTTACACTAAATGATCTCACACTTTTAGAAGCAAATTTTATTGCCTTATTGCACCGATGACAACTTACTTGAAGGATCTTGATTAATCCTTAGGTAGGTATGGTGGACTCTTGAAGATAAGATTTGGGTTTAAGGTTTTTTGGATGCACAAGTAGTATATCTACTTGGTGCGGAATTTTTGGATAGCAAGAATGGGGGAAAAGCACCACATGTTGAAGGATCTATGAAAATATAACTTCTATGTGAATATGAACAAACATAAACCATTACGTTGTCTTCCTTGTCCAACGTCAACAATTTTGGCATATAATATTTTGATGGGGGCTCACAATCACAAAAGATTTCCAAGATAGTGTATTTGCATGTGAAAGTTCTCTTCCTTATACTAATTATTCGTGAATTGCTTGTATGACAAATATTGTGATTGTCAAGCTTCAAAAGATTTCACTTTCTAAACCAATGTGAAGCTACCACTAGGCATGATATAATTTCAACTTCATGATATTCAATTCATTCAATAATTTAGAGATATGATGTAAGTGAAGCACAAGAGTATATGACAAGCTACTCCAAAAAGATATAAGTGAAGATCAAGCGAGTAGTTAAGTAAATTGGTAGCTATTTGAGGACTATCTCTTATTTCAAAACTTTCAAATATAATTATTTTATTAAAACAGCAAGCAAAAAGAAAATAAAATGACATTTCAAGGATAGCACACATCATGTGAAGAAGCAAAAACTTAGGCTCAACCGATACTAACCGATAATTGTTGAAGAAGAAAGGTGGGATGCCTACCAGGGCATCCCCAAGCTTAGATGCTTGAGACTTCTTGAAATATTATCTTGGGGTGCCTTTGGCATCCCCAAGCTTGAGCTTTTTTGTCTCCTTAATTCCTCTCATATCACGGTTTTCCTAAATCTCAAAAGCTTCATCCACATAAAACTCAACAAGAACTCGTGGTGATAAAAGTGTAATATTGATGGTAGAAATATATTTTTATAATCTGAATAAATAAAAACAGCAAGGTAGCAAATAGTAAACGGGCACAAAAACGGTATTGCAATGCTTGAAAATGAGGCCTAGGGTCCGTACTTTTGCTTGTGCAATCTCTTAACGCTGCTAATATAATTGGATCATATAACCACCCCTCAAAGTGCGATGAAGAATCACTCCATAGTTCCTATATAGCGGAGAACATAAGAAGAAATTGTTCGTAGGGTACGAAATCACCTCAAAGTTATTCTTTCCGATCAATCTATCCAAGAGTTCGTACTAAAATAACACCAAAAAAATTCAGATTCATAATGCTCAATCCAACACAACAAACCTCAAAGAGTGGCCCAAGATTTCTACTAGAGAAACAAAAGACGAGATTATGCATCAACCCCTATGCATAGATTACCCCAATGTCACCGCGGGAATCCGCGAGTTGAGTGCCCAAAACACATATCAAGTGAATCAATATGATACCCCATTGTCACCACGAGTATTCATTTGCAAGACATATATCAAGTGCTCTCAAATCCATAAAATATTCAATCCTGTAAAACAAAATCTCAAAGGGAAAACTCAATTGATTACAAGATAGAGAGGGGAAAACACCATATGATCCGACCATATTAACAAAGCCCGCGATACATCAAGATCGTGACATCTCAAGAACACGAGAGAAAGAGAGAGACACAGAGAGCGAGAGAGATTATACACATAGCTACTGGTACAAACCCTCAGCCCCGAGGGTGGACTACTTGCTCCTCATCATGCTGGCCGCCGGGATGATGAAGATGGCCACCGGGGATGATTCCCCCCTCCGGCGGTGTGCCAGAATTGGGTCTAGTTTGGTTTTCGGTGGCTATAGAGGCCTGCGGTGGCGGAACTTCTAATCTAGGGTATTTCTGATGGTTTCTCTATTTATAGGATTTTTTGGCGTCGATTTCATGCGAAGATGGGCCTCGAGGTGAGCACAACCCACCGGGGCAAGCCAAGCCCACCAGGCGCGCCTGTCGGCGTCCTGGGAACGAGGGTACCCAGACTTGCCTGCCTGCGGCCCGTGGCGTGGCTCCATCAACGGCCTGGTACGACCCATCTTCAGCAGCAACAACTCAAGACCCTCATGAGGGGCCGACCCTCGCAAGGCGGACGACACCAAGACCTCCCTGGGGTAGCCTCCCTAGGATGTCTCTTGAGGAGCGGAGATATCTATGGAAGGGTCACCTCACGTGGTTCACGTGACGTGAGCCATGACGGCCGAGGCCAGGCGGGCGCCAGTGGGTGCAGTGTACCAGTTTCCTCTTTGGTGCTAAGGAGGAAATCGTAGGCGCGGGGTCCCGAGGAATCAGGCAAAGGTTTGTATATCCGTGCAATAAGACCAAGACCAACAGGACAGTAGGACGATGGTCATCGCGGAGCCCACAGCAGGGTCACCACTAGAGCCTTTGGCAGGCGAAGACTACTTTTGTCAGGATAACTTGTACTAGTTGTCCCCCTTTAAACTTGGCCGTTGTGGGATCCCTTCCCGCCTAAACATATGGGAAGAGGACCAAGGCCACTCTAAATGGGACCTAACCACCACCATAGAAGGGGACGGATCATTCAGATCACCCTCTCAACCACCAGCTCATCGAGCTCAAGAACACCTCACCTCCTAAGGCTGCTCATCCACTGTACTAGTTCATCCTCAGCCCCTCGAGGCACTCCCCCGACAAACTGGAGTAGGGTATTACACCACAAGGTGGCCCAAACCAGTATAAACCCCCGTGTCTCTTGTTCTTTGGGTTCATCGAGCTAGGCCATGGAATCGTTGAGCATGTGAGTCTGGGAGAGAGTGTTCTTCTCCGCACCCCAGAGTGTGAACCTCTCAAGGGTTTGCCGGAACCCGTAATCCGACATTTGGTGCGCCAGGTAGGGGTGCGCCAAAGTGCCTCTCCCATCATTCGACCCGACCGTCACCCTGCAGCTCCCGATGGCTGATGATCTAAGGACTCGTGCCGACCACTAGGCTTCCTAGCCTGCACGGGCGGCGCCGTCCGCTCAAGAAGACCTCAACTCCGTGCTCCAGGACACCCGCAAACCACCCAATGCCCCCGGGCACGAACGGCGCAGACCGGCGCCCTCCGCCCTCGCGCCGTGGCGCACATGCGCTGCCACGTGATCTTCAGGCTATGCTGCGGCAACGGCACCGCACACCCGATGGAAGTAGGCGAACATGCATGCCGCGCTCATCATGGCACGGGAGGTGCTGCGGTGCAGGCTGGAGGAGAGCGGCTGCGATGCGCTGCTGGAGCGCGTCTCCGAACTGCTAGATGCTGCCTGCAGAGGTACAATGCCTTTCTGCTCCTTGCCTACGCCTCAGGTTGTGGCAGAGACACGTGTGAGGCCCCGGCGAGATCGCGCGCCTCCTGGAACACTAGGGGGACATGACAACACTAGCATAGCCCCGACGCAGCCTGTCCTGCCACAACAGCGCCATCACCAGGAGGGCAAGCCCTGGCGGTTCGCCGCGAGGGCGCGCTGGGATGCCACCCAGCGGCCACCAGGACCAAGCACTGTGGTTGGCGGCTATATCTCCCATGTGTCGGAGCACGACTTAGAGGCATAACCGCGTTGTAGGCATGTCGCAAGAGGGGTAATCTTTACACATCCCATGTACTGAACAAGAAAGAGATAAAGAGTTGGCTTACAATCGCCACTTCACACAATACATAAATATAGCATTACATCATCCAGAATATAATCAAGGTCCGACTATGGAACTAAAATAAAGACAACCCCAAATGCATAAGGTCCCCAATCGCCCCAACTAGGCTCCACTACTGATTGTTTGGAAAGGAAACATAGTAACGTCATGAATCCTCGTCGAACTCCCACTTGAGTTCGGTCGCATCCCTTGTACTGGCATCATCGGCACCTGCATCTGGTTTTGGAAGTAATCTGTGAGTCACGGGGACTCAGCAATCTCACACCCTCGCGATCAAGACTATTTAAGCTTATGGGTAGACAAGGTAGTGAGGTGGAGCTGCAACAAGTACTAGCATATATGGTGGCTATCTTACGCAAATGTGAGCGAGAAGAGAAACAAAGCACAGTCGATAAGCTATCATGATCAAGAAGTGATCCTGAACTACTTACGTTCAAGCATAACACTAAACCGTGTTCTCTACCCGGACTCCACCGAAGAGAGACCATCACAGCTACACACATTGTTGATTCATTTTAATTAAGTTAAGTGTCAGGTTTTGTACAACTGGATATTAACAAATTCCCATCTGCCCATAACCGCGGGCACGGCTTTCGAAAGTTCAAAACCCTGCAGGGGTGTCCCAACTTAGCCCATCACAAGCTCTCACGGTCAACGAAGGATATTCCTTCTCCCGGGACGACCCGATCAGACTCGGAATCCCGGTTACAAGACATTTCGACAATGGTAAAACAAGACCAGCAAGACCACCCGATGTGCCTACAAATCCTGATAGGAGCTGCACATATCTCGTTCTCAGGGCACACCAGATAAGCTAAGCATACAGGAGCCAACATAACCCAAGTTGCCAAGGGACGGCCCTGCACGGTGCTCTAGTTTGGACCAACACTCAAAGGAGCACTGGCCCGGGGGTTTAAAATAAAGATGACCCTTGAGTCTGCGGAACCCAAGGGAAAAAGGCTTAGGTGGCAAATGGTAAAACCAAGGTTGGGCCTTGCTG
This sequence comes from Triticum aestivum, assembly GCF_018294505.1. Taxonomy (NCBI): domain Eukaryota; kingdom Viridiplantae; phylum Streptophyta; class Magnoliopsida; order Poales; family Poaceae; genus Triticum; species Triticum aestivum. The sequence goes on from NC_057812.1 coordinate 321,146,871, forward strand.
GAGGAGTTTTATTCAAGGTGAGCTGTCAAGGGGTTCCCATTATAAGCCAACCGCGTAAGGAACGCAAAATCAAGGAACATAACACCGGTATGACGGAAACTAGGGCGGTGTCGGCGTTCTGGGAACGGGGGTCCCCAGACTTGCCTGCCTACGGCCTGCGGTGTGGCTCAAAGGGGGGCCCAGCACGGCCCATCTTCATCAACACAGACCCAAGACCCTCGCGAGGGGCCAAGCCTCACGGGGTGGACGACATGGAGCTTCCTCAGGAACGACCTCACCAGGCTGGCTCGCGAGGAGGCGGAGAGATCAAGGCGGGGTACCTCATGAGGTGCCCGTGACGCAAGCCATCACGACCAAGGGCGCCAGGCGGGCGCTAGCCCGTGCAGTGTCCTCCTTTCCCCTTTGGTGCAAAGGGGGCAAGCGCAGCCGCGGGGTAATGAGGCATTAGGCAAAGGTTGCCATTTTGGTGCAACAAGACCAAGACCAGGAGGACTGCAAGATGGAGGTCATCGTGGAGCCCAAGACGGCGTCACCACCAGAGCTTTGTGCAGGCGAGGACCAACTTTATTCAGGATAAGTGTACCAGATGTTCCCCTTCAAAATGGCCAATTGTTGGCGCCCTTCCCGCTCAATATTTGGGAAGAGGCCCGGGGCCATTGCCTATAAATAGGACCAGCCACCCACAGGGAGGGCAGGTTCGAGATCGAGCATCGAGGATCAAGGATCAGATCGAAATCAGAGAGAGAGAAGGGTGACTGAACTCCTCCTAGCAGTTCGTCCCCCCCAGCAAAGAACAGACCCTCGCGAGGCTGTTCTTCCTTGTATTGTTCATTATCATCAGCCCAAGAGGCAATCCACCAGACCACACACTGGAGTAGGGTATTACACCATAACGGTGGCCCAAACCAGTATAAATCCTGTGTTTCTTGTGTTGTTCTTTCCTTAGCTTAGATCTTAGCGAGGCGGAGGGGTGCAAGTAGGTAGGAGGCGAAATCTCCATGCGCACCCCAGTGTTCGAACCTCAAGGGTCAGCCGGAACCCGAAATCCGACATTTGGCGCGCCAGGTAGGGGTGCGCCGGAATTCGTCTTCCACCACCCGTTCTCCTCCGACCATCGTGCCCATGTCTGACGCTCGTCGGGCCCGCGCCGAGCGCCGGGCCGCTCTCGCTTCCTGCGTCGCCCAGACGGCTCCTGTCGGCGGGCGTCCTCACCGTTCCCCGTCACCTGCTGTCAACGCCGCCACCGGCCCGGCAGGGGACGAGCAGCAAGCGTTGTCTCAGCATCCGTCAGTGCGGCAAGATGGCCGCACCGCTACTCCCTCGCTCACCCCAGCTGGTTCTTTGTCCCGCGCGCTCCGCGCACCCATGGAGGCTCGAGTTGCGCTCATCGCGGCAAACGAGCTCCTGCGCTACCGTCCCATCGACGACGTCTATGAAAAATGGCTCGACCACGTCGCCGAGCTCGTCCGCGCCGCCGGGGGCTCTCCTGCGCCGTCCATTCTGCTGCACCGCACCCTGCCCCGCGCAGGCGACGAGGCTCCGGCGGCGCCCCAGCCGCCTCCCCCTCAAGAAGGCACCATGGCTCCAAGGCGCGTGGCCCCTGGGCGGAACCTGCTCCGTCAGGTGCCAGCGCGGCAAGAGCTGAGCTGCCAAGAAGTCCCTCGCCCGCAAGAAGCTGCCCGTGCGCTCCCTGCTCCAGCACGTCGCGACCATGCTCCTGCTCCCGCACGTCAAGACCCCGCGCTGCTCCCAACTGCAGCGCGTGGGGACATGCAAGACCAAGCTCTCCGTCACCCAAGGCCTCCCGTGGCCATAGCAGGCTGCCGTGCCTTCACCACCGAGCTACGCAGCGTCGCGTGGCCCGACAAGTTCAAGCCAGACCTGCCTCCTCGTTACGACGGCACGGCCGACCCTGCGGAGTTCCACCAGCTCTATGAGCTGGGCATCGAAGCTGCCAACGAAGACGAGAAGGTCATGGCAAACTGGTTTCCCATGGCGCTCAAGGACGGGGCCCGCACCTGGCTCCTGAACCTGGCTCCAGGCATGATCTCCTCTTGGGACGAGATGCGCACCCGCTTCATCGCCAACTTCCAAGGTACTCGCGACCGGCCACCCGCCGTGAGCGACATGCGCCGCATCAAGCAACAACCCGGGGAGACCCTGCAGAAGTACATCCAGCGCTTCAACAACGCATGCCTCAAGATTCCCAAGGTGACTGAGGAGGCCATCATCTCAGCCTTCTCCGACGGCATGCGCGATGCCAAGATGAAGGAGAAGCTAGCGATGCATGAAGCCCTGTGCACTTCCTTGGAGCTGTTCAACTTGGCAACCAAGTGCGCCAGGGCTGAGGAAGGGCGTCTCTCTCTCCTCGAGCTGCCTGCCGCAGACCCAGAAGAGAAGAAGCCCAAGGCCAAGGATGTGAAGCGCAAGGGGGCTGCCGTGCTCGCAGTAGAACCAGACACCAAGCGGGGCAGAGATCAGCCCGAACCTTCCAAGGGCAGTCGATACTGTGTGTACCACGACCTCCACACCCACAACACCAACGAATGTCAAGAGCTCCGAGCCGTGTGAGAAGGAAGGATCGGCCGTCGCCCCGACCGCGGTGACCGGGGCTACGGTCGAGGAGGAGGAAGGAACGCAGGATGCTGGGAAGACCGTGGCCCGCACCAAGGGTGGCGCGATCAACCTCGCGAGGATCGCTGGCAAGATCCGCCTCGTGAGGGAGACTGGAGGGATCAGCCTCGCGAGGATCGCCCGCAAGGCAACGCAGGTCTCCCTCCGCTGCCGCCGCAGCCAAGGAGAAACAAGGACCGCCACCAGGACGAGGGGGCTGGGGGCTTCCAGGAGCCGCGCGCGATCGCCTGCATCCTGGGCGGGGCTCAAGCCCCAGCCTCTCAACGCATCTTCAAGCAGTTCACCCGTGAAGTGAATGCAGTCCTCCCCAAGCTCGAAGCCACGCGCCCTCTCAGGTGGTCGGCGTGCGCCATCATGTTCAGCTCAGCAGATCAGCTCAAGTGTGTGGCTACAGCCGGAGTCCTCCCGATGCTTTGTTCCCCAATCATCAGCAACATGGTGGTCACCAGGACCCTCATCAATGGCGGGGCAGGGCCCAACGTCCTGTCCGTGGAAACATTCAACAATCTCCAAGTGCCCTATAGCCAGCTTCGGCCAACCAAGCCTTTCTCCAAAGTCACCGATGGCTCCACGGTCCCGATTGGGCAGGTCCGCCTCCCTGTCACCTTCGGGGACGCGATAACTACCGCACCGAGCTCATCGACTTCGACGTCGCTCACATTCGCCTGCCGTACAACGCCATCCTTGGGTACCCAGCGCTGGCCAAGTTCATGGCCGTAACTCACCACGGCTACATTGTCCTCAAGATGCTAGGAAGTGGCGGAGTCATCACGGTGCCCTGTGAAGAGAAGGACGCGGTGTGTTCCCTGGAGCGAGCCTTTCAGGCCGCATCACTGGAAGACCCAGATCGCGGAAGTAGGAGGCTTCCCGAGACCGCCCCCAAGAAGAAGAAGACATCGTCCGGCCCGGCCCCTCAGGAGGCAAGCCCCTCTAGGCCCGCGCCTGCCCAGGGGGAACCTCCTTCCATCGCATAGGAAAGCGCGCCCGACGCCCTCCTCAGGCAGGGCTCGGGGGCTCTCCCCTGGAGGGCCACCAACCTGGCTAGGGTCATGAGGGAGGCACTTGGGCACCACATGGAGGCGTGTTTCGAAGCACGTTTCCCTCAAGGAGTAAGGCAAGGAGGGCCAAACCCTCAGGAGTTCGTCAACAAGGCCATTCAGGAGCTACAGGAGTCAAGAGTCATGAAAGGCGGCTGCTGCCTACCAGCAGTGGCTCCCCATCCAGGCGAGGATGGTGGGCTGCGCGTCTGCATCGACATACTAGGGCTCAGTCGAGTCACCTCTCTGGAGCGCCTCTGGCCCTCGTGAGTGGGGCGATGCGGAGGTCCACCCCACAGCTACGTTCGCATGCCTTACGGCTTGCCGAACGCGGCTGCCACGTACCAGCGCCTCATGAGGGGCATCATGGAGGCACAAGAGGCCAGGCGTTCCGCAGCCCTGGCGGAGATGGAGATGGTCCGCGAGGAGCCACCAGATCCTCCGGAGCCTCCCGAGGCCCCTAGGCCTACGGGCTCGTGAGGATCGGCTTCCGCAGCCCACCGAGTCTGCTACACCAATAGTCCTTCGTCCTCAACATCATCAGGTGACATCTTTCAAGTTTCATTTCCAGCTGGGAGCGCCCCCCAGGGCTGCATTATTCCTAGGCCGCGTGGGTCCGTCCCTGCGGCATATATCCCGTTTATTTCATGTTGTTAGCTTACTTTGTTGGGGGTGCGCCTCGGGCTGCATCATCCCCAAGTCGCTCGAGCCAGACCCAGCGGCATGTATCCCTTTTGCGTTTATTTCCAGTTATGTGTTCGACCCACCATGCTTGATTATTTGATGCCGGTCCATGGCACCTCTTCTTCTCCATGCCGACCACTTGCACGTTAAAGGGGGAGGGGGTACCTGAGCATCGCGACTCAGGGCTCTTACTGGCTCTCCAGCCCTCACCCTCTGGCCTTGTCCACGGCATCGCGACCTGGCATACCAGCGACGGCTGAGACCATCTCGAGGGCCGGGACCCGAGGACGTAGAGTGCTGGCATCTAACCAAATTGCAGGGACACATCACAAGATAAGGCCCAGTGCCAGGCGCAACCCGCCTAGAGGTAGGGCCCCGTGAGTCCCGTGCTGGCTCACGGGTGCCCAAATACACCTCGCCAGGCCCTACCGTTCCAGCCACGTGTCAGGGCGGGGCTATACACGCCCCGGGGGCTCCTCCCGGAGGGGGGCCCCCTCCCACGTACCAGTGGAAGCACCATGCTCCGTGCTGGCTAACAACACTACCGAGGAGCGGCTATGCCCGTACACATACGGAAGCGCTATGCTCTGCACTGGTGATAAACAACTGAGGGTGGCCCTCGGGCCGCATCAACCTCAGGGAGCCCAGAGCTCAGTGTCTAGCCTCATCGTAACGCCTCCCCTCGGGAGTGCCGCACGAGGGGGCTGGGCACGGGGGCTGCGCCTGGGTCACGCCCAGACGCACGCCGCCCAGCCAGGCCCCCCCGGGCCTGGTTCGTCGCGCGTCTCTCCCCGAGCGGAGCCAAGGTACGCAGGCCGTTTGAGCGTCAAGGGGACTCCTGAGCATCGCGACTCAGGAGCCTAACTGGTCACGTAGCCCCTCACTCCTTAGTTTCGAAAGGCTAACGGCGGTTGAGGTATGCGCGCGGCTGGGCTCTGCAGACGTAGAATGGTAGATCCACCCACATCATACCTCCCTACTTGCTGTTCATGCGCCAAGGGGGACTCCTGAGCATCACGACTCAGGAGCCTAACTTGTCACGTAGCCCCTCACTCCTTGGTCCCGTCCTGGTTTCTGGTCGGGGCTAATGGCGGCTGAGGTATGCGCAGGGCCGGGCTCTACCGGCGTAGAACATAAGCAAGTAGGAAGGAAAAGCGTAAATCTCAAGGAATTCAAAAGAAAAAATTACAGTCCACACTATTATCTCAATGCCAAACGCAAGTTTAAACGCCTCCCCGAGGCATGATACATGTGCAGGAATTAAAGGCAGGACATGAGCCACAACGGAGTCACTTGTCGGCGGTGGAGCAGCACGGAGTGGGTTCGCCTCATGGAGCAGTGGGGTCGGCAGCGCCTTGCTTCGGCTTGGTGCTGAAGGCCCGGAACTTCCCCAGCAGAGCCTCCGCATGACCCTTCATGGCCTCGGCAGCGGCAGAGGCACGCTCGCCGCTTATTGGCTCCAGCAGGCTGTCGAGGTCGACGCCGGGATCGCGAAGGTAGATGTGGGTGAGGACCCATGTCAGTGCTGCAGAAGACAAGACACGCGCCTTGGCCTCGACCGTGGGGCCAAGGCCAAGGGCGACATCTTCAAGAGCACGAACCAGGAAGGGAAGCAGCTTGGCGGGGCCGTCCTCGGCGCCGGCCAGCGGGCTCTCCAGGCCGCTGTCGTAAAGCGTCCTCAGCGAGGAGCGAGCTTTTGCCTCCATCTTCGTGAAGGCCACGCGGTCCTCAGCAAGAACTAGGGCCTTGTCGTCCAGCTCGGCCTTCCTCGCCCCAACTCCTGCTCCAGCGCACCTAGGCGGTCGCGGCGCTTCCTGAGCTTGACCTCCCTCTCCTTGACGGCTGCCTCACGAGCCTTCACGCCTTCTTCCTGCTCTTGGCGAAGGCGGACCTCTTTCGCGAGCTGGTCCCGCAGGCCTTGCAGCTCGTCCTCCAGCGCCTTGCAACGACCACGGACTTCAACCACCTCCCCCAGGGATGCGTCACGAGCAGCCTTCGCCTCAAGGACGGCCTGCTTCTCCTCATTGCAAGCTGTCGAGGCCTGGACCAGCGCCGCCCGAATCGAAGCGTCGGAGTGAATCCATCCTGAGGCCAGCTCCAAGCGCCCGGCCACCAAGCGAGGGTCGGTGCCAAGAAGATCCTGCCGTAGCCGGTCCAGCTCAGTAGCAGCACGATCCAGAACGGCAGGAGGAGTTGGAGAGACAACAGTCGGTGGAGTAGAAGGAGAAGGCGGCAGCGCGGCCACAGCATCCTGAGGCGGAGTCTGTTGCGCCCCAACGGCTGTAGTGGCGGCAGCAGGCAAAGGCACCTCGGGAGTCACTTGGGCCATGGGGGCTGAGCTCGCCCCCACCGGCTCAGCCAGGCCTCGCGAGGACGACCGGGCAAGAGAAGCCCGTGCGTCGTGGTCACCCTCCTTCGCGGGCAGAGGCGCTGCCACGGATGGAACCTCAGGAGCTCCCTTCGGCTTCTTTGTTGCGAGCGCCAGCCTATCCAAGAGATGCGGACGTCAAGCCTCAGAAGCAGAACAAGAAATAAAGACAAGAATCAAGCGCTTACGGGTCGTCGCCAGTGAGATTAGGCGGCCTCCGGCCAAATTTGAAGGCCGAAAGCCGACCAGAAGGGTCAACCTCGGGAAGCTTGGAAGCGGAAGGTGCGTCTGCGGTCCGCCTCGGGGCCGGGGCAGACCCGCGGGAGATCAACCCGGTCCTATCCTTCTTCGGGATCGGGGGCAAGCTCCCGCCGTCCTGCTCGTCATCATCCTCGTCGTCATCGCTCAGAGGGAGGCGGAGAATGCGGGACCTGCGCCGGGGGAGGGGAGCCGTCGACTCTCCGTCAGTCGCCTCGGAGTCAGGCCCTTTTTCCCGCTCCCCTCCTTCCTCCTCTTCGCTGGAGTCATCGGAGGGCACGTCCACCGGTTCCTCGGGAGTTTCCATGGGCACGGGACCGTCCCCGTTGAAGACGGGCATGGACTCCACTACCTGCTCCCAGTCGTCGTGGAGGAACAAGGGCGTAGGAGCACCCTCCAACCTCGCCACATCGCCCCCGACCTGAGATTGGAGGACCGCAGCCAGATCTCCGTCAGCCAAGGCCGCAGGGCTCGGATGGGGCCTCCACATCAGAAGTGAGTACTGCCGAAGCGGAGCCAGCTGGTGCTCTAGGAATTCCCTCAGCAGCGACACGCCGGTCAGCTTCGCCGCCGCCATGTTAGACGGCCTCAGATCCGCGTCCATCTTCTCCAACACCAGCTTCGCGCGGGGGTCCGCGAGCTCCGCTCGACCCCAATCGCTGGAGCTCGTGGGTTGCTCCATGGGCAAGATCAGCCGAGGGTGGATGCGCCCATCATCCGCCAATACCCACTTGCTCCTGAAGCCCTCAATCCTTTTCCCGGGGGTTCGAAATGGCAATGGCGCCACCGTACGCGATGAAGCTCGCGCACGCGGAAGCAGGACCGCGAGAGGTCCGGAGGTAAAAGTAGTGGCGCAGCAAGGCCACTGAGTGCTGCACCCCTACATGAGCCTCGCAGTAATAGGCGAAGATCGCCAGGAGAAGGATGGAGTTGGGGTGGAGATGCAGAGCCTGCAGCTTATAATGGCGGAGGACAGAGAAGAAGAACTCGGAGAAGGGAGGCACCAGGCCAGCAGCAATGGCGCTTACGAAGAACGGATAGAAGGTGCTCCCTTGACCCTTAGGGGTGGCGCAACCGGGCGAGGCTCACCTCCGACACATTCGGCGAGTCCAGGGCAGACAAGTACCAAGCTACGGCCGGGGACTGGCGAGGCGCCATGGCTTCCCAGGTCATGCGGTCGGAGTGGATCTGGAAATTTTGGAGGAAGGAAGGAGAGGCGCAAGAAAGGGGATCTGAGCAGCAACCGGAGAAAGCAAAAAGCAAAGCCTAGGCGGATGCCGCTCCTTTATCAACTCGCGCGGTTGCTAAGGCGCTCACGTCCAATCAACCGCCACGCGGCGCCCAAGACTGCAGGCTGTTAGGGCCCGCGGCGCTTCGCTCTTGCCCTTCTGCCTCCCTGCACGGCCAAGTCCGGGCGCGCCTTGGGCTTGGGGGCTACTGTCGGCATTCTGGGAACGGGGGTCCCCAGACTTGCCTGCCTGCGGCCTGCGGCGTGGCTCAAAGGGGGGCCCAGCACGGCCCATCTTCATCAACACAGACCCAAGACCCTCGCGAGGGGCCAAGCCTCGCGGGGCGGACGACACGGAGCTTCCTCAGGCACGGCCTCACCAGGCTGGCTCGCGAGGAGGCGGAGAGATCAAGGCGGGGTACCTCACGAGGTGCCCGTGACTCAAGCCATGACGACTAGGGGCACCAGGCGGGCGCCAGCCCGCGCAGTGTCCTCCTTTCCCCTTTGGTGCAAAGGGGGCAAGCACAGCCGCGGGGTACCGAGGCATTAGGCAAAGGTTGCCATTTCGGTGCAACAAGACCAAGACCAGGAGGACTGCAAGATGGAGGTCATCGTGGAGCCCAAGACGGCGTCACCACCAGAGCTTTGTGCAGGCGAGGACCAACTTTAGTCAGGATAAGTGTACCAGATGTTCCCCTTCAAAATGGCCAATTGTTGGCGCCCTTCCCGCTTAATATTTGGGAAGAGGCCCAGGGCCATTGCCTATAAATAGGACCAGCCACCCACAGGGAGGGAAGGTTCGAGATCGAGCATCGAGGATCAAGGATCGGATCGAAATCAGAGAGAGAGAAGGGTGACTGAACTCCTCCTAGCAGTTCGTCCCCCTAGCAAAGAACAGACCCTCGCGAGGTTGTTCTTCCTTGTATTGTTCATCATCATCAGCCCAATAGGCAATCCACCACACCACACACTGGAGTAGGGTATTACACCACAACGGTGGCCCGAACCAGTATAAATCCTGTGTTTCTTGTGTTGTTGTTTCCTTAGCTTAGATCTTAGCGAGGCGGAGGGGTGCAGGTAGGTAGGAGGCGAAATCTCCACGCAAACCCTAGTGTTCGAACCTCAAGGGTCTGCCGGAACCAGAAATCCGACAGGCGGCAAGAGTGGAACAAAACACCAGGCATTAGGCCGAGCCTTCCACCCTTTACCTAGTATATAGGTGCATTAAAGTAAACAAGATATAATACTGATATCCCAAAAATAATCATGTTCCAAACAAGGAACAAACTTCATCTCCACCTGCAACTAGCAACGCTATAAGAGGGGCTGAGCAAAGCGGTAACATAGCCAAACAACGGTTTGCTAGGACAAGGTGGGTTAGAGGCTTGACATGGCAATATGGGAGGCATGATAAAGCAAGTGGTAGGTATCGCGGCATAGCAATAGACCGAGCAACTAGCAAGCAAAGATAGAAGTGATTTCGAGGGTATGGTCATCTTGCCTCTAAAGTTCTTCGAGTTGACGTATGCTTGATCCTCGTGAGCGTACTCAATGGGTTCCTTGATCATGAAATTGTCTCCCATATCTACCCAAGGCAAGAAGACAAGCAAAAGAAATCACAATCAACCACGGTGCAATGCGCAAGCAACATGATGCAAAACATGGCATGATATACGGGATGTAATATGCAATGCATATGCGAGCTCCGGAAGGAAAAGATTGAACCATGCCTCAACTTGGCAAACCAAGAGCGCCGCTGGAAAGAAGAGTTGATTTCGGTCAAAAACGATATAAAGATCACCGGAATCGGATGCACGGTTTGCAAATGGCAAGCAAAACAAGATGGCACTATTCTGCGATTAACAACACGATGCCATCTAAAATGCAACAATAAAATAATCTACTGCACTCTAACATAGCAACAAAGCACATGGCAGTGATCTACTCAAGATGCTTGACAAAAGATGAACACTGAGCTACGGCTAAATCACACAATAGCAGGTTCAAACAAGCATGGCAAAAGAGCAAAAGATATCAGCCTCACACATAGTGAAAATACTAACATGCCAGGAATTAACATCAGGAAGCAATGTTTAGAGCAAGATAACAACATGCTACGGGACCAGAACATAGCAAACAAAGGCATGGCATGAATCTACTCAAAGCATATAACAAAAGTCCCTTACCGACCATAAGCCATAAAGGATCAGAAGATATGATGGCACCCATGTAAACATAGCAAGCTTCGTTAACAAATTCAGACTTAGCAGAAAACTATACATGGCAAAAACAGAGTTATGTAGGCATGTTTGCGAGCTCGATGCACTCAACACAAGGCATTGCATGACAAACTAAGCATACTACCAGCAAGAAGACATGATCAAGAAGCTAAACATGGCAAGAACAATCCCATATCATGCATGGATCAACTACAACAACCTTGGCAAAATTGATTAACATGTAAACAATCTGCCAGGAACATTTTATAGCAAAAGTAGAGCAAGATTGAGTCATGTTGGGGTACTCCATAAATGCAAACAGGGACATGGATGGATAGAGCAGAACCATATGTCAAAATCATCCTTACTCAACATGCTCAAAAGAAAAATGGATCACTCTGTAGCAACATGAATATATGGCATTAAAATAACAGTAGGGAAATGACTTAGTGAAATTCTAAGTCCCTGAAATCAGCAATATTACGAGATCTACTTTGCATGCATCTGCTAGTCAACACATTAATCACAAATATACATGGCATACACCCCTTTAAAGATGGCATGGCATAGCCCAAAACACATGTAGAGCTCATAGCCATATGCATCACACAATAATCATGGCAAAAATGACAAATGCTCATAAACTGATAAGAATCAGGAACTAACATTTAAAGCACTCTTGCAACAGTCATTAGGGCATCAAGATGGACACAAACAAGCATGGTGCAATGGAACAAAATGAAGAGGACAATCAGTTGAACATTTTGATATATGGCACGCCTAAAATGGAGCTACAGATGCAGAGTTATGATACGATGAACAATGCTAGAAAATATGAACAGGAAAATGACTTAGACGAAAAATAACAGGGGTCAACCCTAGGGTTCTTCTTAGATCCAGATCCGGGGCGGGGCGGACTTCTTCGCTGGAGTGGAAGAAGGAGGCGGTGGACGGAGTGGATGGAGGGCGCGGGGCTCGCCGGCATAGGGGCGGCGCGAGGCCGGGCGAGGCGGCGCGGCGAAGGGGCGATGCGAGGTCGGGCGGCGAGCGAGCTCACCGGCGGCAGGGAGGCGCGGCGGCCGGCGAGGAGGAGGTGCGGCGGCGCGGCGACCCACGGCGGCGAGGCGAAGGCGCGGGCGGGGGGGACGAAGCAGGCGTGGGGCGGCAAAGCGGATGGGCTCGGCAGGCCCGCCTCGGATTCACGGGCCGGCGACGGTGGCGGCGGTGGCGGAGACACGGGTCGGGCCCCTATTGGGGCGGGCGTTGTTTATAGATTCTGGTAGCTAGGAGAGTCCAAATGAGGTGCAGTTTTCGGCCACGCGATTGTGATCGAATGGCCGAGAGGATGGAGGGGGTTTTGATGGGTTTTGGCCATTTTGGAGGGGTGTTGGGCTGCAACACACACGAGGCCTTTATGGTTCACCGGTTAACCATTGGAGTATCAAACGAACTCCAAATGGCACGAAACTTGACAGACGGTCTACCGATGGTGTACCAAGGCTGCTTGGCAAGTCTCGGTCCATTCCGAGAAAGTTTAACACCCGCACACGAAAAGAGATGAAAGGAGGCGCCGGAGGACATAGGAGTGCCGGATCACAAAACGGACAATGGGGAATGCTCGGATGCATGAGACGAACACGTATGCAAATGCGATGCACATGATGACATGATATGAAATGCATGACATGAACAAAATGCAAAACAAAGACAAAACCCAACCACGAGGAAATCTCATAACTTAGAGCCGGAAATGGTAAGAGTTGGAATACAAATACAGTAATTTACATCCAAGGTGTTACACCACTCCACCACTACGAAAGGATCTCGTCCCGAGATCTAGGACTGAAAAAAAACTCCGGATATTTGGAACGAAGGTGGTTCTCGCGTTCCCAGGTGGCTTCTCATTCGGAATGATGTGACCACTTCACTTTCAGAAATTTGATAGACTTGTTGCGAGTCTTGCACTCAGTTTCTTCAAGAATAGCAACGGGATGCTCATGATAAGACATGTCTTCTTGGAGATCAATCTCTTCAAAGTTGATCGTGCGGTCAGGAGTCTTAAAACACTTGTGAAGCTGAGACACGTGTAACACGTCGTGCACATTTGCAAAGTTGGACAGAAGCTAAAGTTGATAGGCGAGATCTCCTCTTTTGCCAATGATCTTGAAAGGACCCATGTATCTAGGGGAAAGCTTTCCTTTGATACCGAAGGACGAGTACCTTTCATTGGAGAGACGCGGAGGTAGACATGGTCTCTGACCTCGAAAGCCAAGTCACGATGCTTGCTATCATAGTAACTCTTCTGGCGCGATTGTGCGGCTTTTAGATTTTCACGAATGACGTTGCACATTTCTTCAGCCTCTATGATCAAGTCATTGCCAAGAAGTTGGCGTTCACCAGTCTCTGACCAGTTAAGAGGAGTACGACACTTTCTTCCATAGAGAATCTCGAATGGGGCCTTGCCCGAACTTGCTTGGAAGCTGTTGTTGTAGGAGAACTCGGCATATGGAAGACAATCTTCCCACTTTATACTGAAAGAAATGACACAAGCCCTGAGTATATCTTCAAGAATTTGATTAACTCGCTCAACTTGTCCACTAGTTTGAGGATGAAAGGCTGTGCTGAAGCGAATGTTAGTGCCCATGGCCTTCTAGAAGGAATCCTAGAACTTAGAAGTAAAGATGCTTCCATGATCTAAAGATATCAACTATGGAATGTCGTGCAAAGAGACAATCCTGGAGGTTTATAGCTCTGCCAACTGAGCTGCATGATAGATTCTTTGATAGCAAGAAAATGAGCCACTTTTGTAAGCTTGTTGATGACAACAAAGATAGCATCATTTCCGTGCTTGGACTTGGGAAATCCAGGTACAAAGTCCATCTCAATATGGTCAAACTTCCATCCTAGAATGGCAAGAGGTTGGAGGAGACCAGCTGGCCGTTGGTGTTCTGCTTTCACTCTTCTGCAGACATCACATTCATTCACGAACTAAGCAATCACACGCTTCATTCGAGTCCACCAATACGACTGCTTGAGGTCATGGTACATCTTGGTACTTCCAGGATGAATAGATAGGAGTGAATTGTGAGCCTCGTTCATAATGCCTTTACGAAGGTCACCTTAAGGAACAACAATTCGATCCTCGAAGAATAGAGTATCTTTGTCATCAAGGCGATAACACTTGTACTTGGGTTGGCTCTTGGCAATCCCATTCTTCACCTTATTCACCATTGCATCAAGAAGTTGTGCCTCACGAATCTGATCTTCCAAAGTAGGAGAGACTTGGAGGTTGGCAAGGAATCCTTGAGGAACAACTTGGAGATTAAGTTTGCGGAAAGCTTCACAAAGATCCAGTTGGAAGGGCTTGAGAATCAAACTGTTGCAGTAAGCCTTCCTGCTCAAAGCATCAGCAATGACATTGGCCTTGCCTGGAGTATATTCAATAATCGGATTATACTCTTGAATCATTTGGACCCAACGAGTCTGCCTGAGGTTGAGGTTGGGATGAGTGAAGATGTACTTGAGGCTCTTATGATCAGTGAAGATGTCCACTTTCCTTCCCAACAAGAGATGTATCCATGTTAAAAGAGCATGGACAACTGCCGCCAACTCGAGGTCATGAGTGGGGTAGTTCTTTTTATGGGGCTTCAACTGGCAGAGGTATAGTCCACAACTTTCTTCTCTTGCATTAACACGTCACCGAGACCTTGCAGGGAAGCATCACAGAAAACCTCAAATTGTCTGGATTCATCAGGAGGAGTCAGAACTGGAGCTGTGACTAACTTCTCTTTGAGGGTGTTGAAAGCGATGTCACATTCAGGCGTCCAGACATACTTCACATGCTTCTAGAGGAGGTTGGAAAGAGGCTTTGCAATCTTAGAGAAATTCTCAACGAATCTTTGATAATAGCTTGTGTGCCCAAGAAAGGTGCGGAGCTGCTTCAAATTCTGAGGCGGTTCCCAATTCACAATTGCACACACCTTCTCAGGATTAACAGCTATGCCCTTGGCGGAGATGATATGCCCAAGGAAGAGAACCTCATCGAGCCAAAACTCGCACTTTGAAAGCTTCGCATAGAACTGATGTTCTCTGAGTTTGTCCAGCATCAATCTCAAATGCTTGGCATGATCCTCCTTGTTCTTGGAAAAGACCAAAATGTCATCGAGATACACCAAGACGAAGTCATTTGTGTAAGGGTTGAAGATGAAGTTCATCATGTGAGAGAACGTTGTAGGAGCATTGACAAGACCGAAAGACATGACAGTGTATTCATAGGAACCATAGCTTGTTCTGAATGATGTCTTGGGGTTATCTTGTTCACTTATGCGAATCTGATGATAGCCCATACGGAGGTCAAGCTTGGAGAATACTTGAGCACCTTTGAGTTGTTCAAAAAGCTCATTGATGTTGGGAAGTGGGTACTTGTTCTTTATGGTCTTCTTGTTCAATGGGCGGTAGTTGACACAAAGTCGGCCCGTGCCATCCTTCTTCTTGACAAAAAGAACACCAAAACCCCATGGAGAAGAACTTGGTCGGATGAGACCCATACGCTCTTGTATATCGAGTTGTTTCTTCAGCTCCTTCAACTCTTCTGGTCCAAGCTTGTAAGGACGTTTGCAAACAGGTTCCGTGCTAGGCTCAAGATCGATGACGAATTCAACTGGCTGGTGAGGAGGCATTCCAGGAAGCTCTTCTAGAAAGACGTATTGATATTCACAAATGACTGGAATCTGAGAGATGGCATTCAAGTCGCCCTTCTCATTGAGAGAATACAGTCGAATGGTATCATCACGAGCGGCAAAGACGATCGCATCCTCAGATGAGTGTGTCAGTTCAATCTGCCTGGCAGCACAATCAAGTTGAGCCTTGTGCTTAGAAAGCCAGTCCATTCCGAGAATAAGATCAATATCCGAATCACCAAGGACCATTGGAGATGATAGAAATCTATAATCACCCATCTCGATAGAAACATTCGGGATCATCGTGGTAGCCCTCATAGACTTAGCCGGAGAAACCACTCCCATGGATTTACCCAACATTTCTGAAACGAAGTCATTCTTTGAAACAAATGATCTTGACATGAAACAATGCGATGCACCATTATCAAAAAGGACTTTTGCAGGAGTAGAGTTGAAAGTGCAACTATCCCTGGGTAGTTTTGGTAATTACTAACAACATATAGCTCATTGAGCTAACATTATTCCAAGATTAATATTTCGGGAAAAGCTCAATGAATGGCATGGCATGGATGAGGAAAGTGGATCCCTCAAAATTCTAAGGACAAAAAGTTTGGCTCAAGCTTGAAGCTCAAGACTCTACATTTTATATTTTAGTGATCCAAGATCACATTGAGTCTATAGGAAAAGCCAATACTATCAAGGAGGGATGAGGTGTTGCTTAATGGCTTGCTTTCTCAAAATGCTTAGTGATATGCTCCAAAATCCTCAACTACCTTCCCACATCCACATATGACCTAAACAAAAAGTCAAACTCGGCCCCACCAATTTTTTCTATCCGGCGCCACCGAGTTTCAAATGTCATAGCCACTGCCACAAACCCTAGGCAAATCGGTCTCACCGATAGGGATCTCGGTCTCATCGAGATGGGATTGTAATCTCTCTGTTTCCCTTTGTAACGTTTCGGTCTTACCGAGATGAGCGATCGGTCCCACCGAGATTGCAATGTAAACTCTCTATTTCCCTTTTGTAACATTTCGGTCTCACCGAGATGAGCGAATCGGTCCCACCGAGTTTACCTGACCAACTCTCTGGTTAGCTTATTACCAAAATCGGTCCCACCGAGTTTGTGTAATCGGTCACACCAAGATTAAGTTATGCCCTAACCCTAACCATATCAGTCCTACCGAGTTGCATCTCAGTCCCACCGAAAATCCTAACGGTCACTAGGTTTGCGGAATCGGTCCGATCGAGTTTAACCATTCGGTCCCACCGAGTTTGGCAAATTGTGTGTAACGGTTAGATTTTGTGTGGAGGCTATATATACCCCTCCACCCACTCTTCATTCGTGGAGAGAGCCATCAAAACATACCTACACTTCCAATACACATTTTCTGAGAGAGAACCGCCTACACTTGTGTTGAGGTCAAGATATTCCATTCCAACCATATGAATCTTGATCTCTAGCCTTCCCCAGGTTGCTTTACACTCAAATCTTCTTTCCACCAAATCCAAATCCTGTGAGAGAGAGTTGAGTGTTGGGGAGACTATCATTTGAAGCACAAGAGCAAGGAGTTCATCATCAACACACCATTTGTTACTTATTGGAGAGTGGTGTCTCCTAGATTGGTTAGGTGTCACTTGGGAGCCTCCGACAAGATTGTGGAGTTTAACCAAGGAGTTTGTAAGGGCAAGGAGATCGCCTACTTCGAGAAGATCTACTGCTAGTGAGGCAAGTCCTTCGTGGGCGACATCCGTGATGGAATAGACAAGGTTGCTTCTTCGTGGACCCTTCATGGGTGGAGCCCTCCATGGACTCGCGCAACCATTACCCTCCGTGGGTTGAAGTCTCCATCAACGTGGATGTACGGTAGCACCACCTATCGGAACCACGACAAAAACATCCGTGTCTCCAATTGCGTTTGAATCCTCCAAACCCTTAACTTTACATTCTTGCAAGTTGCATGCTTTACTTTCCGCTGCTCATATACTCTTTTGCATGCTTGCTTGAATTGTGTGGAGATTGCTTGACTTGTGCTAAGATAGCTAAAATCTGCCAAGAACTAAAAATGGGAAAAGGCTAGATTTTTATTTGGTCAAGAAGTCTAATCACCCCCCCTCTAGACATACTTTCGATCCTACAAGTGGTATCCGAGCTTTGGTCTCCATTTGCTTTGATTTCCATAGCTTTTGGTGATCATAGCCTTGGTTTCACAACCTAGGAGAGTATGGCGTCTAGCGAGGGAAATTATCACCGTAGAGGTCCTTACTTTGATGGTACTAATTTTGCTAGTTGGAAGCATAAGATGAAAATGCATATTCTTGGACATAACCCCGCTGTTTGGGCTATTGTGTGTATTGGCTTGCAAGGTGAATTCTTTGATGGGAAAGAACCGAACCGTGAAGCTACCACGGAAGAGTTGAAGATGCTGCAATACAACGCTCAAGCTTGTGATATCCTCTTCAACAGATTGTGCCCCGAAGAATTCAAAAAAATCAGCCGTCTTGAGAATGCAAAGGAAATTTGGGATACTTTGATTGATATGCACGAAGGTACTGACTCCGTCAAGGAATCCAAATCGGATGTGCTTCAAAGTCAACTTGAAAAGTTCAAAATGAAGGATGGTGAAGGTGTCGCTGAAATGTACTCTAGGCTTGCTCTTATCACAAATGAGATTGCCGGCTTAGGGAGTGAAGAGATGACCGATAGATTTATCATCAATAAGATCCTAAGAGCCTTGGATGGAAAATATGATACCGTGTGCACATTGATCCAAATGATGCCCAATTAAAAAGATCTCAAGCCAACGGAAGTCATCGGCAGAATTGTTGCTCATGAGATGTCACTCAAGGATAAAGAGGAACTTCACAACAAATCAAGTAGTGCTTACAAAGCCTCATGTGAAGCCCCCACATCATCGAGTGAGAAACAAACCTTCAATGAAGAATTGAGCTTAATGGTGAAGAACTTCAACAAGTTCTACAAGAGTAGAAGCAAAGAGAGAAGCTCCAAGTCAAGGTCCTACAATGACAAAATATCTTCTAGTCGAGAGCGAAATTGCTACAATTGTGGAAGGCCCGGACACTATTCCAATGAGTGTATGGCCCCCTACAAGAGAAGAGAAGATTCTCCCAAGAGAAGAAGTAGAAGAGAAGAATCACCTTCTAGAGAAAGGAGTAGAGATGATCGTTATGAACGAAGACCCTCACGGAGAAGCAAGGATTCGGAAAGAAAGGACAAGTCATCAAGGAGCTACACAAAACGAAGACATCAAGCTCATGTTGGTGAATGGGTATCCGGCTCCGACTCCGACAACCACTCCGAGAGAAGCTATCACTCCGACTTCGAATATACTCAAGATGAAGGTGTTGCCGGTCTAGCACTTGTGACAACCAACTCCTACGACATATTTGACTCGCCAAATGAAGGAGTTGGAACATGCTTCATGGCTAAAGGCCCAAAGGTATCACACCCCGAGTATGTTGGTTTCAATAGTGATGAAGATGACTTGTTAGGTGATGATGATTTACTTGTTGACAACTCTAGTGATGAACACTATGATGAAACGTCAATTAATCATGCTAATCAAGATAAAACGAATGAAAATGATAAGGAGAAGATTGATTCTCTAACTAAAGAACTAAACACTCTTAAGTTAGCTCATGAAACTATCTTAGGAGATCATCGAGAACTTTTAAGGACTCATGAGAAATTGCGCTTTGAAAAGCTCAACCTTTAGCAAGAGCATGAGTTCTTAAAAGCAATCAATGATGATCTTCATAAGAAAAGTTCTTCTTACATTGCCAAGCGTTTACTCTTATCCACTTACATGCCTCAAGTCAAGTCTACTAACAAGAACAAGAAAGATTCTTCCTCTAGTAGTAACAATAATCATGCTAAATCCAATATTGTTGCCTCTAGTAGTTATCTTGATTCCACTAATGATTGTCTTAGCCAAGTTATACTTGAGCAAGAAAATAGCTTATTGAAGGGAATTATAGAGAAAGGTGTTTACAAGAGCCTTGCCGTAAGTAAGCAATTCGAGGAAATTGTACGCAAGCAAGGAAGGCACCGAAAGAATCAAGGTGTTGGATTTGAACGAAAGTTCAATGCCAATGGAGTTGAGTGGGAAGAAGATCAATACCCCAAGACGAAGTTTATTCCTCAACAAGAGAAGTATGATCCTACTTCTTTCAAAGGGACACAAGCTCAAGATGATCTTCCACCATAAGACCACAAGCAAAAAGGCAAGGACAAGCTTCAAGAGGAAATTGATGCATTTGAAGAAGCTCCTAAGGCCTTGGTCAAGTGGGTTCCCAAGACTACTTCAAGTTCCACTTCATCAAGTACAATTACAACACCGAGGATTCCCATCAAGATGGTGTGGATCCCGAAGAAGAACTAGAGAGTTCTTGAGGGTGACTCCGCCAACATACTTCACTCTTATCATCTTGGCAAGAACAAGTGCAATCAACTTCCACATCTTGCACTAGTTCAAGGAGTCACAAACCCTCTTGTTGGTAAGACAAGGGACAAGGTAACCTAAAAGCTTTCATAGGCATCATCTTGTGTGTGCATCACTCTATGTCTATGGATATCCTTGTTTGTTCCTTGTGGGGCTAACCCGTGTAGGTATTGAAAGTGCAACTCACTCCAATGGATAGCTCCAAATGATCTACATCAACATTGAGCATCCACATCTTCAACATCTACATGAAGTCATCATCGACAAAACCCAAGGTTAGTTCATCCCTCTTAGGGGGGATCTCACACTAGGGGGAGCTTTACTCTAAGAATTGAGCTAAAGCAACTCTAAGGGTGTGAACACAACAATGCTTTATGTAAAAGTGGTAACCCCACTTGTGCTTAAACGATGAGTATGACCTATTATCAAATGTTCTCATTTGACTCCTAAGTCAATATACTCATATATAGATGACCTAGTCATCGCAAATTGCTTGATAGATGCTAGAATTGGTTGTGCATGCTTTGCCACATATTTCAATTGCCATTTTATTGTGTGAGCATGTTGATTGCATATTTTACTCATTCGAGGATATCCACTTGTTGTTTTGATTGATTGGTTTTCTTTTCTTTTGCCAAGTGGATGGACCAGAATGCCTAAGAACCCTCTCTAGCTATCTATGCTTTTCTCGTCTCAAACTCTATTCATGCTACATCACAAAATTTGATCAAGTCCGATTCGAACCACTCTGTGTGAGGAGCACTCGGAGTCCCCGATTCATCATAGACTTAAACTTCCAAAACTTCTTTGTGCATTTCGGTCTGACCAATTCATCCATTTCGGTCATACCGAGATCACTAAGTCGATCTAGGTTTTCAATCTTGGTGCAACCGATTTGAACCTTTCGGTCACACCGAGTTTCAGTAACTGCTTGGAGTTATGAATCTCGGTGCCACCGAGTTGTTCCGCTCGGTCACACCGACAGGGTCGGGCTATATATACTCACGGGATTTTTTTTGGAAATTTCTCTGAAACCCCTTCGCCCGCACATAGCTCGCTCTGCCTCCTGGGTCTCCGAATCGTCCTCCTCGTCGCCAGCCACCTCCTGTCGCTGGTCTCCACCGCCGTCAATGGAATTCTTCCCCGTCGTTGCCGCCGTAGCGAGTTCATCACCGAACTAAGGTATGGACTCGATCACAGTGCTATCCCCGTCCGATTCCTAGCACATTGTGTTCATCATGAATCTTGCCACGATTGAAATGATCTTATCGAGTCAAAACACTCCGTAGATTAGAGTTGAATTGAAAATTTAGGGTTAGGTTTCCGCCGAAACCATCTCGGACCCACCGAGTTGTGGAACTCGGTACCACCGATTCGGCTCAGGCCATTGCACATGTAATTTTCGGTCTGACCGAGAATTGCAAATCAGTGTGACCGAGTTCAGGACTTTGTGAAACCCTAGCAGTCTCGGTGCCACCGAACTGTGACTCGGTCTGACCGAGTTCACTAGTTTAGGTTCCAACAGCTGCTTCGGTATCCCCGAGTTTACAAATCGGTTGATCTGAAATGCTTTCTGTGGAAAACTAAAACTAAGTTTTTGACTCATTCTTTTGCAAAAACCTCTGCATTTTTTGATGCTCATCCACTCTATCTCATATATATCTATTCACAGGGTCTGCTGTCAGTGTTTGCAATATGTCTGATCAGAGTGACAGCCAGAATAGGTCAGAGGAGAAGGTTCACCTGAGTGAGGGCACTAGTCCCTATAGCAGTTCAGATGATGGTAGCAGGAGCACCCCAAGCAACTTACCCAAAGCTGCCACCAGGGCCAGAAAGAAGAAGACCTCTGAATCTGAGGATGAAGACTATGTGACAGTTGAGGATGAGGCCACTTCCAAGAAGAAAGTGGTTAAGAAGGAATATAGCACTGCTGCTGCCACCAAGCCAGGCATGAAGCAAAAGATTCCTGCAAAGAGAATTCCAATGTCTAAGGCCAGAGCATCTACTCAAGTCCCTTTGGGATCTGAACCCAAAGAGGCTGCTGCAGAAGGGAAGAAGAGGAAGGAGAGAATCAAAAAGACCACTGCTAGAGTGCTTGGGAGATCCTCAATCGTGAGAGATTCTGAAGAGGAAGAGGAATAAGAGGTTGCTGCACCAGCACCTAAGTCCCAGAAGCTGATGGGTGATGCTATAAAGTCAGGGGCTGCAACATCAAAGCCCAAAGAAGCACCCAAAGCAGCTTCCAAGCCCAAGAGTGCACCTAAGAGGAATACTAGGAGTATACCAGCTGCTGAGAAGAACAAGGCCCCAGTGCCTGAAGTTGCTGCTGATGAAGATGATGAAGGACAAGTTCTGAGAAAGCTCAAATACAAGATTCCAGACCACAATGATGCTCATCCTGTGGCTGAGAATATGAAGATCAGGAGAGACTCAGGGTTGAGGCTATGGAGAGAGACAGGTCCATATGCTACCAGGAGAAGGACTGCTGTTGATTACAGGTTCCACACAAAGGAACAACAGGACTTCTATGAGACAATGTTGTTGGACAAGAAGCCTATAGTGTGTGAAATGAGGTGGGTCGACTGGAAGTATATCAAGGAAAATGAGGAACACTATCCTGGTGTGTTTTACAGCTTCAGTGCTTGTGGAGTTGCAGACTTTGTTGGGTAGAATCTCACAAAGTGGAATGAGGAGCTCATAATGCAATTCTACTCCACAGCACACTTCTATCCAGATGGCAGGATAGTATGGATGTTTGAAGGTACAAGGTACCACTCAACTATTGAGGAATGGGAAAATCTGATTAATGTTCCTAAGGAAGAAGAAGATGACTTGGATGTCTATGCCAAGAAGAAGATGGATCACAACTCTATGGCAAACATGTACAAGGAGATTCCTGAAGATGATCTTGAGACTCACCAGTTTGGGTTAGTAAAACACTTGCTGTCAGGGCTGCCTACAATCAATTGGATCCTTAGGCACACTCTCTTGCCCAAGTCTGGTGATCACAGAATGATCAGAGGCCATGCAATTAACTTGCTACATATATTTGATGTGCCACAGAAGTTCAAGGTCATGAGCCTTATAGTTGAGACTATCAAGAGGACTGCAGCTGACCAGAAAAGAAGTTGTGGATATGCCCCACAAATTCAGGAGTTGATAAACTCAAAGATGGGCACAGGAACATACCTGTTGGATAAGGAACACTTGCCTATCTACCCAGACTTCGAGGACAATCAAGTTGTGATGAATGAGAATGAACCATCATCAGTACAAGCTCAAGAGAAGAAGGAGAAAGCAAAGAAAGAGAAGGCTGCCAAAATGCCAACTCAAGAGGAGGAATCTGAGTACTTTTTGAAAAGCAAGCAGGACCAGCTTGGTTATTTGATAGCATCCACTCTGAGGATTGAGAAGGGGTTGGACACCCTAACTCAAAACTAGGAGAGCTTGGAAAGAATCGTGGAGCAAAAATTCTATGACTTGGATGTGAAGGTAACTGAGATTCAGTCTGTTGTGGAGCAACTTCAAGATGATATGCAGGAGAGGAAGGGCAAGACAACCACAGATGCATTTGCCAGAGTGCCTAGAGCTCAGAGGTCTTCTGCAGTGCCTGTTCTAGACACTAGAGCCACTTCATCTGCACCAGCTACAGCTTCAGCGCAACCAGCTCCAGCACCAACTCCATCAGCTCCATCCACATCAACTGAAGCCTTCGTCCTTGGCGTTCTCCGGACACCACCACCTGAAGACCAAGCCTGAGAGACGTTTTAGTGCTATGCATTTTCTATGAACTTTTTGGTAACTTGTTGCCAAAGGGGGAGAAAAATGTATAGATCATAGGCTTTGAGAGAGAGAGAGAGTTTGCTTTTGTTCTCTCTTGTCTTCTTGGTTGAACTTTGGTTGCTTTTGATTGCTTGAGATACTATGCTATTATCTGTGAGACATTGATGATCATGTGGTTGATCATAAGCTACACTTATGCTTGTTAGATGATATTATCTTACTTATCCTTATATGATCATTCACTTTGCTTGGTGATGAGTGCATGTATTTAATTCTTATCATTTTGAGCGCTCCACCAAGATGTATGTGACATGGAAGAGTAACCCACGATCCTAACTCATTGTGCATTTGCAGTCCAAAGCAAATCTTAAGATATGCACAAAATTAGGGGGAGCTCTTGCTTTCACATACCTCTCAAAGCGACAATATCTTTCACTCTTATTATCATTTGTCGAAGCTTTGATCTATATGTTGTCATCAATTACCAAAAAGGGGGAGATTGAAAGTGCAACTATCCCTGGGTGGTTTTGGTAATTCCTAACAACATATAGCTCATCGAGCTAACATTATTCGAAGATTAATATTTCAGGAAAAGCTCAATGAATGGCATGGCATGGATGAGGAAAGTGGATCCCTCAAAATTCTAAGGACAAAAAGTTTGGCTCAAGCTTGAAGCTCAAGACTCTACATTTTATATTTTAGTGATCCAAGATCACATTGAGTCTATAGGAAAAGCCAATACTATCAAGGAGGGATGAGGTGTTGCTTAATGGCTTGCTTGCTCAAAATGCTTAGTGATATGCTCCAAAATCCTCAATTACCTTCCCACATCCACATATGACCTAAACCAAAAGTCAAACTCGGCCCCACCGATTCTTTCTATCCGGCGCCACCGAGTTTCAAATGTCATAGCCACTGCCACAAACCCTAGGCAAATCGGTCTCACCGATAGGGATCTCGGTGCACCGAGATGGGATTGTAATCTCTCTGTTTCCCTTCGTAACGTTTCGGTCTTAACGAGATGAGCGATCGGTCCCACCGAGATTGCAATGTAAACTCTCTGTTTCCCTTTTGTAACATTTCGGTCTCACCGAGATGACCGAATCGGTCCCACCGAGTTTACCTGACCAACTCTCTGGTTAGATTATTACCAAAATCGGTCCCACCGAGTTTGTGTAATCGGTCACACCGAGATTACGTTATGCCCTAACCCTAACCATATCGGTCCTACCGAGTTACATCTCAGTCCCACCGAAAATCCTAATGGTCACTAGGTTTGCTGAATCGGTCCGACCGAGTTTAACCATTCAGTCCCACCGAGTTTGGCAAATTGTGTGTAACGGTTAGATTTTGTTTGGAGGCTATATATACCCCTCCACCCACTCTTCATTCATGGAGAGAGCCATCAGAACATACCTACACTTCCAATACACATTTTCTAAGAGAGAACCACCTACACTTGTGTTGAGGTCAAGATATTCCATTCCAACCATATGAATCTTGATCTCTAGCCTTCCCCAAGTTGCTTTCCACTCAAATCTTCTTTCCACCAAATCCAAATCCTGCGAGAGAGAGTTGAGTGCTGGGGAGACTATCATTTGAAGCACAAGAGCAAGGAGTTCATCATCAACACACCATTTGTTACTTCTTGGAGAGTGGTGTCTCCTAGATTGGCTAGGTGTCACTTGGGAGCCTCCGACAAGATTGTGGAGTTGAACCAAGGAGTTTGTAAGGGCAAGGAGATCGCCTACTTCGTGAAGATCTACCGCTAGTGAGGCAAGTCCTTCGTGGGCGACGACCTTATGGAATAGACAAGGTTGCTTCTTCGTGGACCCTTCGTGGGTGGAGCCCTCTGTGGACTCGCGCAACCGTTACCCTCCGTGGGTTGAAGTCTCCATCAACGTGGATGTACGATAGCACCACCTATCGGAACCATGACAAAAACATCCGTGTCTCCAATTGCGTTTGAATCCTCCAAACCCTTCCCTTTACATTCTTGCAAGTTGCATGCTTTACTTTCCGCTGCTCATATACTCTTTTGCATGCTTGCTTGAATTGTGTGGAGATTGCTTGACTTGTGCTAAGATAGCTAAAATCTGCCAAGAACTAAAAATGGGAAAAGGCTAGATTTTTATTTGGTCAAGAAGTCTAATCACCCCCCTCTAGACATACGTTCGATCCTACAAGAGTTAACTAGAAAGTTACCCATGATCACTTCTGAAGAGTCCTCTGCCTAAGCTGCATTCATCAAGTTGACCTTTGCAAACTTGGGATTATGCTTGACCACAACATTGCTGGCAGATCTCACAGGAGGAGGAGGCGGAAGGCGCCTCTGGTTGAAGCATTTGTTTGAATAGTGACCCTTCTGCTGACACTTGTTGCACGTCACCTCTGAGAGCGTACGGTGATACGGACCACTTGACCTTGCAGCATGAGACGGAGTTTTGTTCTGAAAGACTGGGTTGAGTGGGTGGGAAGATCCATTGCCACCTTTACTCTTCTGCTTGTAAGGCTGACGGAATGGAGGAGGAGGAGGCAACCAGAACGTTTGCTGCTTAGCTGCCACTTGAGTTGAAGAAGAAGAAGGAGTTGCATCCCTGACTCTCTTCTTAGAAGCATCGCACTTGAGCTGAGCAGCCTCTTGCTTTAGTGCCATGTTGTAGAACTCATCATACTGTTTCGGCTCAAAAAGCACGAGAGCTAGTTGCAGATCTTCTCTAAGGCCACCTCTGAATTGATAAATCATGCTCTTCTCATCAGGGACGTCTTGTTTGGCGAAGCGAGCGAGTCTATGAAACATGATGTTGTATTGGTAAACAGATATACTAGCTTGCTTCAGATTGCGGAACTCCTCACGCTTACTCTCAACAACACTTTGAGGAATGTGGTGAGCTTTGATGTCTCGGTGGAAATCATCCCAGGTAATCACACGACCTCCTCTGGAATCTTTGTATTATTGATACCACTCAACAGCTTGGTCTTTGAGTTGGAACGAAGCAAACTGGACAAAGTCCTCAGGCCTGACGTTGCTACACTCAAAATGTTTGCAGATATCCACGAGCCAATCATCAACATCTCTGGCCTCGACACAGTTACTGAAAGACTTCGGCTGGTGTTCGAGGAACTGGTTGAGGGTAGCAAACTGAACTTGATTGTTGCCATGGCCTTGATTTCCTTGGTTGCGCTCTTGCAAGAGTTGCATAAGCATATGCACGTTGGTGGCCGCCATGACAGCTGGCCATGCCTCCGGAGGTGGAGGCGGTGGCGGAGGTTCCGGATTCTGACGCGTTGGAGGAGCCATCCTAAAGAGGATGACATCCGTTAGCATCTTGAAAGACATATATTCAAGCTGAATCAATGGATCGAAATTGCAACATATAGCCTTAACATTCGAACAAGAATTAACGAATGAATTCCAAAGTAAATTATCACACTTCCATAAATTGAGAAGCCACTTAGATAGAGATAAATGAATAAAACAACAAGGTACGGATATGAACAAATAATTGGTAAGGATTACCCAAGTTTAGGTTCAAGTTATCTACAACCGGACATTAACAAATTCCCATCTGCCCATAACCGTGGGCACGGCTTTTGAAAGTTCAAAACCCTGCAGGGGAGTCCCAACTTAGCCCATGACAAGCTATCACGGTCAACGAAGGAATAGACCTCCTCCCGAGACGTTCCAATCAGACTCGGTATCTCGGTTCTTCAAGACACTTTGACAGGTTAAAACAAGACCAGCAACACCGCCCGAATGTGCCGACAAATCCCGATAGGAGCTGCACATATCTCGTTCTCAGGGCACACTCAGATGAGCTCTCCATACAACTAAAACCAAACCTTGAGTTTCCCCGAGGGGGCGCTGCATAGGACTCTAGTTTGGACCAACACTCAGAGGAGCACTGGCCCGGGGGGCTAAAATAAGATGACCCTCGGGCTCCGGAAACCCAAGGGAAAAAGAGGCTAGGTGGCAAATGGTAAAACCAAGGTTGGGCATTGCTCGAAAAGCTTTAATCAAGGCGAACTATCAAGGGGTTCCCATTATAACCCAACCGCGTAAGGAACGCAAAAATCCGGGAACATAACACCGATATGACGGAAACTAGGGCGGCAAAAGTGGAACAAAACACTAGGCGAGAGGCCGAGCCTTCCACCCTTTACCAAGTATATAGATGCATTAAGATAACAAGATAAAATAATGATATCCCAACAAGTAAATAATGTTCCAACAAGAAACGGTCTCCAATCTTCACCTGCAACTAGCAACGCTATAAGAGGGGCTGAGCAAAGCGGTAACATAGCCAATCAATAGTTTGCTAGGACATGGTGGGTTAGAGGTTTGACATGGCAATCTGGGAGGATTGAAAGCAAGTGGTAGGCATCATAGCATTGGCATAGCAAAAGAGCGAGCATCTAGCAAAGCAAAGATAGTAGTGATTTCGAGGGTATGATCATCTTGCCTGCAAAGTTGTCAGAGTTGACTGGATCCTCGAAAGCAAACTCAACGGGCTCCTCGTTAGTGAACTCGTCTCCCGGCTCTACCCAAACAAGACAAATAAGCAAACGGAACACCATCAACCACATGCAAGCTCAAACAATATGATGCAAAGATGGTATGCTATGCGGGATGCGATGCGGGATGCATATGCAAGATTTGACAAGGGATGCATGAACCTGGCCTCAACTTGGGAATCCAAGTGTGCCACTGGAAAGATGAGATGAAGTCGCTTGAAAACGCTATAAAGAACGCCGGAATCGGAGTTACGGTTTGGAAATGGCAAGCAATTCAAATATGACCACGTTCTGCGATTTATAGCAAGTAGTCATCTAAATGCAACAAGATGAACATGCTACTACATTCAAACATGGCATCAAAATACATGGCAGGGATGCATTCAAGATGCTTAACAAAACTCTAGCACTGAGCTACAACCAATTCATCCATAAATAGGTTCAAACAAGCATGTCAAAAATGCATATGGTAAACAGATTTCAGACTTTGTGAAATTAACACTTGTCTGGAATTTCAGATCAGGTAGCACTCTTCGGAGCACGAAAACTATATACTACAGGACTTGAACATGGCAAAGTAAAGCATGGCATGGAGCTACTCAAAGAGCTTAACAAAAGTCCCTTAGTGACCTTGAGCCAAACGTGATCAGAAAATACAATTGCAAGCATGTGAACATGGCAAAAACATAATCAGTTCTCAGACTTAGTGAAAACTGGAGCATGCTGAAACAGATATCAAGTAGGCATGTTTACGAGCTCGATGCATTCACTACAGAGCAAGTCATGACAAGCTAAGCATACATCCACCAAGAATACACAAAATTCAAGCTAGACATGGCAAGAACAATAACATAACATGCACGGATCAACTACAACATCCTTGGCAAAATCGCTAACAAGTAGACAATCTGCCCAGATTTACGAAGTAGCAAAAGTAGAGCTCGATTGACTCAAGCTAGGGTGCTCAATAATTGCAAACAAAGACATGGATGGATAGAGCACTACAATACTAACAAAACATCCTTACTGATCATCCTCAAAAGAGGCACCAATCACTAGGAAACAACATGAACATATGGCCATATGAGATAAACAGCTCAAGGACTTACTGAAAATGCTAAGTCCCTGAAATCAGCATTACCAAGTGCCTCACTTTGCAAGCTTGTGCTAGTCACCACACACATCACAAAAATACATGGGTTGCACCTCTGAATAGATGGCAAAACCCTTAACAAAACATATGTAGAGCTCATGGGCATATCATGCACACAATAATCATGGCAAAAATGACAAATAATTAAATGGAGCAGCACATCTGACAATTATCTCAAGTAGCACTCTTCTAACAGAATTTCTGGCATCAAGATGAACTCAAATGAAAATGATGCAATGAGATGAAATTATGTGCTCTCTGAGATGAACATTTTGATATGCTATATGCCCAAAATGGAGCTACGGATGCAAAGTTACGATGCGATGATGTCACACCCTAGCTAGTCATGCATTAGAGTGTTGCATCATGTTTACTCATTCATCAGAAACTTGAAATGGGGATGACAGAACCCCCAGTCCCCTCTGAAACCAACTAGGGCTACTAAAATAATTTTTCAATGAACCTGAAATGCCCTTCTAAAATGCCCATCATTTTTGTCTTGGTTCAGAACCTCTGCCAAAAATGGTGCACATTTTCCTAGGCCATCCTAGGGTTTTTGAATTAAATCATAAATATTTGAATTTGGGCATTTAAAATAATATAAAATATTTAAATGCTCAAATATCTCCAAACTAAAATGTTTCATGTTGGAAATAATCCAACTATGGGCCAGGAATAGTTTGGTGATTTTTGAAGTTGCCTAGGTATTTTATTTAATTCAACAAAGTTGCAGATATATTAAATAAAACAGAAAACAGAAGAAAAAGGGAAAAACTTACCTGGGCTCCTCCCTGTGCGGCCCAGCCAGCTGGCCGGCCCAGCCAGCAACCGACCCAGCCCAGCACTGTAGCCCTCCGTCGTCTTCCTCCCCTCGCCCCGAAGCTGCTGTGTGCTCGCGCGCGCACGGCCGCGCGGCCACCTCCTGCTTGCCGACGACCTCCTGGCCGCGTGGACGACGCCCGCAGCCCGTCCCGATCCCCCCTGCTCTCTCTCACTCTCCCCGGCTCTTTCCTTCCTCTCCCTCGCTCTCTCTCTCTCACGGCCGAACACCACCGTCGCCGCCGTTCGCCACAGCAGCCATCTCCGGCCACCCCTCGCTCCCCCCGACTAGCTCAGAAGCTCCGCCACAACTCCCTCTTCCTCCCCACCGCTCCACGGGTCCCCGGAAGCCCTGCATCGCCGCCACGTCGCCGTTCCCCTCTTCGGCTCCGATCATCGTCGCCGTCGAATTCGTCGTCTCCGGCACGTCCCCGAGCCCGCTTCGACGCCCACTGCAACCGCGGTGAGCTACGCCACCGTTTCCCCCTCTTCTCCCCCTCGTTCCCTCACCATAGCCTCCTCCCCACCACGGCCGAACCTCCGCCGTCGCCGAGCTCGCCGTCGACGCAGCTCCGGTGACCATTTGGTCACCCCGGCGAGTCCAACAAGTTCGCAAGACCCCGTAGAGCATTCCTAGCGCCTCGCTTTGCTCGACTTCGAGCTCCAACCCCATTCCCGTGCACGACCGAACCCCGGCGGCCGCAGCCGAGCTCGCCGCCGTCGACTCCGGCCACCCCGACCCAAACGGACTCTGCCAAGAGCTGCGGGTCGTCCTCAGCTCCACTCCGGTGGTCTCCGCGGCCCCTCTGGTGGCCGAAATGGCCAAAACCACTCCCGCCGCCGCGTCGGGCTCGCCGGCGGCTAAACGCCGGCAGCCGACTTTGACTTTGACCACGGGTGGGCCCTGGTTGACTCCCCTGAGTCAATGACAGGTGGGGCCCAGCCCTGTTAATTAAACAGGATTAGTTTTAATTAACTTTTAATTAAATTAATCACCCTGACATGCGGGACCCACTGTCAGGTTTGACCCAGACCTGTTCCGTTGACCTGCTGACGTCACACTAACGTCAGGCTGACGCATTAATTGATTTTCTGGATTTAAATTAAATCAGGAAATTCCAGAATATTAATTAAACTTCAAAAATTCATAACTTTTATTCTGTAACTCCAAATTGGACAAATTATATATGAAAAATGATCAGAAAAATCCAATCTATCCATCTGTACTATTTTCATGCATGATCAAACAAGTTAAATTGATGTTTTAAGCAGAATAAGGAAAAGCACTTAAAGAGGCCATGTTTGAGTTTGAAATTTGAATCCTTGATTCAAATTTGTTCAAACCCCTCTGGTTTTAGTTGCATTAGCCCAACACACTCATATTGCCATGTTTCATGCATGCATCATATTGTTGCACATTGTTTGGTGATGCTTGTGTATCGATGTCCTTTGCGACAGGTTCTGTCTCCGAGGAGTACCGTGATTACCCTAACGAAGAATCATATCCGAGCATCGAACCATCAGGCAAGCAACCAACCATTTGATCATATCGATACAATCCCATGTTCTCGCTCCTGCTCTCTTTTACTGCATTAAGACAACGCGATTCAAACTGCTGTGTGCTACGGTAGTTGAACCCATTTCCTCTGCATGACCTGTCATTGCCACAGTAACTAGATGAAACCCACTAGCATGTGTAGGAGTTGATTGAGCCATGTGTATGTGTTGTTCCTACCTTGCTATGCCTGCTATGCTTAGAGTCGTGTCAGGTCTGGTTCATCTGGGTGATGGGCTAGAGTTAAATGATTATGTCGGTAATGAGAGTGGTGTGGTGAACACGATTTGGTAAAGGTATCGATGAGAGGCCATGTAGGAGTACATGGTGGGTTGTTTCATTGAAGCCGACCTTAAGCACTGAGATCTGTATGTGTGATTTAAGATACAACTACTACCATGCATTGGGCCCTGAAATATGACCCCGCTCGACTTCTTATTCACCCTAGCTCTCTGTCCAGGAGTTGCAAGTAGTTTCTGGTGTTTGTAGCCTACTGGAGGCCGTGGACAGCGCTGACCGTAGGGGTGGGCTGTGATGCGGTAGGTACGTGGCCGGGTGTACCGAATACCCGTTAGGTATCTCGGGAACCCTGTTCACATTGTTCGGGGCCTTATGGGAAACCTCGGCCGGACTCCCTGCGGATGGAACCTGAATAGGCGATAAACCTGGACTAGAGGCTTAAGTGTTTAGGTAGGTCGTGGTCTACACCCACGTCGGCTTTCGCTTGAAGTCTGCCGAGCACATGTCGTGTGCAGACGCTAAGTGGTGGAAACATGTATGAAGAAGTACACCCCTGCAGGGTTATCATGATCTATTCGAATAGCCGCGTCCGCGGTAAAGGACTACTTGGTTGCCTATACAGTTCATAGACAAGTAAATGGAAACTACTAAAAGCCTCAAGATAAGTGTGAGTGCCGAGGATGGCTCTTCCGTAGGAAGACGGAGGTGGATCCTCGGTAGTGTATTGAAGTGGTGAGTAGTGGACTCGTGTGCGCAAAACATTTCAAGTTGGTGTATCGTAGGATAGTCTAGCCAAGAGTCAAAGCTAGCTTGCTGCAATAACTCCACCAACCCTTCTTGATACTATGCATGTATGTAGGATCTGATGTAAGTCTTGCTGAGTACCTTTGTACTCATGTTGCTATAATCTACATTTTTACAGAAGACGCTGCAACCCCTTCTGATGGGTTCTATGTAGACGTTGACATCAACGAGTAGGCTAAAGACCCAGGTGGTGACCCTGAGCTTGTGATGGACCACGTAGTATAGTTAGGCTTCCAAGCCTCTTTTATTTTACTAGTTGTCTGTACCCAGACAATGTACTTCCGCTGCTGGCTTGTATGATTGTATGACTTGTATGTTGGGTCATGAGACCCGTACCTTTGTGAATGTTATGTATGGCTCCCTGAGCCTTAAATAAAGTACTTGTGTCATAGAGTCATGTTGTGATGCTTCGTTGTATTTGCACATATCGAGCATATTGTGTGTATGATTGAAATGCTTGGTATGTGTGGGATCTGACTATCTAGTTGTTTATCTTTAGTAGCCTCTCTTACCGGGAAATGTCTCCTAGTGTTACCGCTGAGCCATGGTAGCTTGCTACTGCTCTGGAACACTTAGGCTGGCCGGCATGTGTCCTTCTTCGTTCCTGTGTCTGTCCCTTCGGGGAAATGTCACGCTTTGAGTACCGGAGTCCTGTTAGCCCGCTACAGCCCGGTTTACCGGAGTCCTGCTAGCCCAGTGCTACAGCCCGGACCCACTTGCTGATGACCGACACGTTCGAAGCTGGGTCATGGATGCCTGTCCCTGTAAGCCTGTGCCACTTTGGGTTTACGACTAGTCATGTCAGCCCGGGCTCTTTATCATATGGATGCTAGCGACACTATCATATACGTGAGCCAAAAGGCGCAAACGGTCCCGGGAAAAGGTAAGACGACACCCGTGGGGATACCGTGCGTGAGGCCGCAAAGTGATATGAGGTGTTACCAGCTAGATCGATGTGACATCGAGTTGGGGTCCTGACAGCGTTGGCATCAGAGCCGGACTGCCTGTAGGTTCTCCAAGCCAAACTGGTCGATGTTGAGTCTAGAAATTCTTTAGTTATATGTAGGGGAATTGTTTGTGGGTTGGAACGTAAGGCTCTTTTTACTTCTTATACCTTATGATATTCTGATCTGAGTCAGTCCATTCTTCCACCGGGGTTAAGGAATTAGGATCTATTCTCTCTATCAGGATCACGTGTTACTAATCAGTAGTACCTTATAAGTTTGATGGATACAAGCCTAGTTCAGTTCTACTACCACATTATGTTGCCAGAATGGTTTCAGAACTTTGATATGATGATGTTGAGTGTGTACGAAATCCTTTGTCAAATGTCTCAAAATCCTTTTTGAGCATTTACAGCTGTTATGCTGCCGAAATTTTGCTAGAAATTCTAATGCCTTTGCATTATGATTATGCTTTCAGATGGCCACTCGCGACCTTAATCAAGTGGTTCGCCTGACTCGATGCCTAGATGTACCCGGCCATACTGCCAAGTTGGTCAGGGTAATGACTGAGGCTGGATACTGCTGGTATCCTGAGTACACGGTCGAAGAGCAATTTCGGGACTTCAATCAAAGCCAGTATCTCTGCACTGTCAGGATATTTCCATCTTATCCTGGATCCACTGTGCCTCTTCACTGCTCCTATGGACTCGGGGTTACTATTGAGATGGCTGTGCAGGACGCCGCCTACTCTATGATGACCATCATGCGAGTCAGATCTGGTTTATTTCGGGACTCTGATTTCCGGTATATGCCAGGATCACTTCCGGGAGCACAAGGATATCTCCAGGCTATCTATGCTGACTCCACTCAGGAGGATTCACGGACTCGCACCACTGCTGAGATGCTCGAGGATAAGGACCATGAAAATCGGGCCTTGAGGTTAGAGCTCTTCAATACCCGTGCTGACCACTGGGCCACTTTGACTCGGTTCGCACCGGCGGTACAAGCTGGATTCTCAGATATGCGCGATCTCTATCCTGTGAGATCTGCTCTGCCAGACGTGATGGTTTGGCGTGATGTAGGAGGCATCACCCCACCTCGCGGTCCCCGCAGGCCACCGTCTGTTGGTCCAAGGCCTCATCCTAGCCCCTATGGCCCACAAGCTCCGCGAGACCGTCTGTTTCCGGATGATCATGTTGAGCTTCCAGGCTATGGAGGTGACTTCTACGAGGACTACTACGGATCGGTCTGAGTAGTGGTAGTATCACTAGTTCGCACTAGCCGTGTCGTCTATCGTCCTGCGTGACTCGTGGGATATGACCTAGTTGTACTCTTTCCGGAGGTGTAGCAAAATAATGTATAGGAGCTTGGAATGCCTCCGATGAGATGTAATCCTTTTTCTCACCGTAATAGTACTTTGTTTGGTCTTGTACTAAACCTTGTATGGTGTGTATGACGATGGAATAAAAGAAGCAGTTTCTGTATCTACCATGTCATACGGATGATCATCTTGCATTCCGAGTTATTCCTTACATTATGTATCCTATGTCGGAATTTTATCATTCTGACTAAATCATTGTCTTGTTTACCTAGGATGGTCAACACGCGCGCTAACCCTGCTTCCCAAGAGCAGGCCGAAGGCAGTGAGGGCAGGAATGAAAATCTGCCTCATCCTCCTTCACTAGCCGAGGTTATGATGGAAGCTGAGAGAAACAAGCGGGAGACAAACCGTTTGTTGGAGCGTATTGAACAGAACACAGCACACCATCAGAGGGCTAACGTGGTGTCACTCAGTGATTTTATCAAACTGCATCCACCCACGTTCCACCACTCCGTTGAGCCTCTCGACGCCGATGACTGGCTTCGCAGTATCTCTCACAAGCTGCGTTCCGCGCTGGTAGCGGAGGCCGACAAGGTCACCTTTGCCGCATATCATCTTGAAGGCCCCGCCAGTCTATGGTGGGAGAATTATGGAGCTATGCGCCCAGCGGGCCATGTCACTACTTGGGCTGAGTTCAGCAAGGCTTTCCGTGAACATCACATTCCGGAGGGTCTCATGGACCGTAAACGTGAAGAATTTTGCAATTTCACCCAAGGCCGACTCTCTGTGGATGTCTATAGCAGGGAGTTTGGTAATCTCGCGCGATATGCAACTGAGGAAGTGTCTACTGACGCCAAGAAGCAAGCAAGGTTCCGTAAGGGCCTTAGTCCTGAGCTTCGCCGCGACCTCCGTCTGCATGAGTGCACATCTTTTTCGAAACTTGTCAACAAAGCCATCAGTGCTGAAACTGGTCAGACTGACTATGACGCAACACGCAAGCATGGACGTGACATGGGTTCCTCATCCGGTGCTGGTCCTCAGAAGCGCCGCGTGTGGGTGCCCAACACCGCTCTGCCACCCAGATTCACACCGAGGCAATCTTTCCAGGCGCCTCGCCCTGTTCAACAGTCTGCACCGGCCAAGCCCTATGGGGGTCCAACCAATAATGCTCCTCCACGTACCAGTTCCGTGACTTGTTTCAAATGTGGAGAATCTGGTCACTATATGCGTGAGTGTCCCCAGACCAACCCCAATCAATCTGCTAAAGCTGTTGGCCGCGGCAAGCCGACAGGGAAGGTGTTTCATGCTAAACCGGTCACCGCTTCACGTGGCCATGTCAATTGTATCTCTGCCGAAGAAGCTCAAGAGGACCCCAACGTCGTTCTCGGTACGCTTCTTGTTAACTACCACCCGACATCTGTTCTTTTCGATACAGGAGCCTCTCATTCTTTTATATCTGAAAATTATGCTCGTTTGCATAACGTTGCATTCTGTGACTTGCCATCCACTATGGAAATCTCTACCCCTGGGTCTAGATGGCAGACCTCTAGGGTAAGTTATGGAAATGAGATCCAAGTCGACAGACTTGTTTTCCTTGCATCTTTGATAGCCCTTAAATCTTCGGATGTTAATATCATTTTGGGTATGGACTGGATGTCAGCTCATCAAGCCAAAATTGATTGCTTCTCTAGGACTGTTCAACTCACCCATCCTTCGGGGAAGGTAGTTAATGTCTTGACCCGAATAGCCAAGCGACAATTATATTCTCTTAACGCCAGCCCTTTGCCAGACCTTGAGGACGTTCTGGTAGTCCGTGACTTTCTGGATGTCTTTCCAGAGGAATTGTCAGGTGTTCCACCTGACAGGGATGTTGAGTTTGTAATAGACCTCATTCCAGGAACCGTTCCGATTGCTAGAAGACCCTATAAGATGGCACCCCTAGAACTAGCCGAGCTTAAGAAACAACTCGATGAGTCCTTGAAAAAGGGTTTCATCCGACCTAGTTCATCTCCGTGGGCTTGCCCCGTCCTATTCGTCAAGAAGAAGGATGGTACGGACCGGATGGTTGTAGATTACCGACCTGTCAATTTGGTCACAATCAAGAACAAATATCCACTTCCCAGGATCAACGATCTGTATGATCAGCTCGCTGGATCCTCAGTCTTCTCCAAGATGGATTTGAGGTTGGGCTACCATCAAATCAAAATCAGAAACGGGGACATTCCTAAAACGGCCTTTGTTACTCGTTATGGCCAATACGAGTACACCGTCATGTCCTTCGGTTTAACCAATGCTCCAGCCACCTTTTCTCGGTTAATGAACTCAATCTTCATGGAGTATTTGGATAAGTTCGTCGTAGTTTATCTCGATGATATACTCATCTACTCCAAGAACGAGGAAGAACATGCCGAACATCTAAGGCTAGTGTTGCAGAAACTTCGAGAGCATCGCCTTTATGCCAAATTTTCTAAATGTGAATTCTGGTTGCCAGAAGTGACCTATCTGGGTCATGTAATATCTGGTAAAGGTATTGCTGTTAACCCTGAGCGAGTTCAAGCCGTCCTTAATTGGACTCCACCTGAATCGGTCAAGCAAGTTCGGAGTTTTCTAGGCTTAGCGAGCTATTGCCGTCGCTTTGTCGAGAACTTCTCCAAAGTTGCCAAACCTCTAACCGAACTCCTCAAGAAAGATAAGAAGTTCGAATGGACTCCACAATGTGAGCACAGCTTTCAGGAACTGAAAAGACGCCTGACCTCTGCTCCCGTACTGGTACCGCCAGACTTCTCCAAGGACTTTGTTATCTACTGCGACGCCTCGCGACAAGTACTAGGTTGCATTCTCATGCAAGATCGACATGTAATTTCTTACGCTTCACGGCAATTGCACCCACATGAGGAGAATTATCCTACTCATGATCTAGATCTTGCAGCCGTAGTCTATGCACTTAAGACCTGGCGACATTACCTCCTCGGTAATCGTTGCGAAATATTCACTGATCACCAAAGCCTGAAGTACATTTTCACCCAACCGGATCTGAATCTCAGGCAAAGACGTTGGGTTGAATTGATTACAGACTTCGATTTAGGAATAACCTACACCCCAGGGAAAGCCAACGTCATGGCTGATGCGCTAAGTCGTAAATCTTATTGTAACAACCTGATGTTACAACAAAGTCAACCGCTTCTCCATGAGGAATTTCGGAAGCTTAACCTTCACATTGTTCCTCAAGGTTTTCTTTCCACCTTGGTAGCAAAACCTACTCTTACGGATCAAATCATCGCTGCCCAAAAGCGAGATAAGGGAATATCTAAAATCAAAGAGAACATTGCTAGCGGAGGTGCTAGTTGTTTCTCCACAAATGATCATGGTGTTGTGTACTTTGAGAACCGTCTAGTAGTTCCCAAAAACCAGCATCTACGGCAGCTGATCCTTAAGGAGGCTCATGAATCTCCTCTCACCATTCATCCCGGTAGTACTAAGATGTATCAGGACCTACGCCAGAGGTTCTGGTGGACTAGGATGAAAAGAGAAATTGCTCAGTATATTGCTAATTGCGACGCCTGTCGTCGTGTAAAAGCAGAGCATCAACGGCCTGCTGGCACCCTTCAACCCTTAGCTATTCCTGAATGGAAATGGGATAAAATTAGTATGGATTTTATTACCGGTTTTCCCAGGACCAAGAGAGGGAATAATGCTATTTTCGTCGTGGTCGATCGTCTTTCCAAAGTAGCTCATTTCTTACCTGTTCGTGAGAGTATAACCGCTAGTCAGCTGGCAGATCTGTACATCTCCCGAATAGTGTCTCTCCATGGTGTTCCTTTGGAAATTAACTCGGATCGAGGAAGTCTTTTCACCTCTCGATTTTGGGAAAGTTTCCAAAATGCTATGGGAACCCGTCTCTCCTTTAGCACCGCTTTCCACCCTCAGTCGAGTGGTCAAGTGGAACGCGTCAATCAGATTCTAGAAGACATGCTCCGAGCCTCCGTTATCTCTTTCAGAATGGACTGGGAGAAGTGTCTTCCATTTGCCGAATTCGCTTACAACAACAGCTATCAATCTAGCTTGGGTAAAGCCCCTTTTGAAGTTCTCTATGGACGACGATGTCGAACACCCCTTAACTGGTCAGAGACCGGGGAAAGACAATTCTTTGGCCCGGACATGATTCAGGAAGCAGAAGATCAAGTTCGTATCGTTCATGAAAAGTTGAAAACAGCCCAATCTCGCCAAAAGAGTCAATATGACCGAAAACATAGGGCTATGACTTTCGAGGTTGACGAGAAGGCTTATCTTCGGGTCACCCCTCTGAAGGGAACCCATCGTTTCGGTATCAAAGGCAAATTGGCTCCTCGTTACATTGGACCTTTTCGCATTCTTGCCAAACGAGGAGAAGTTGCCTACCAATTGGAACTACCTCCACATCTCTCCAGAGTTCACGATGTCTTCCACGTTTCTCAACTCAGGCGTTGCTTCTCGGATCCTATCCGTGAAGTGGACCACGAAACGCTTGATCTCCAAGATGATCTTACATATCGAGAGTACCCCATTCGTATCCTCGATCAAGCCGAACGTACCACGCGACGTCATAATATCAAGTTTCTCAAGGTTCAATGGTCGCATCATTCTGAGGATGAAGCAACTTGGGAAAGGGAGGATCGTCTTCGACTCGAGTATCCCGCCTTCTTCCCGGAGGAACCCAAATCTCGGGACGAGATTCTTTTGAGTGGGGGTGAGTTGTCACACCCTAGCTAGTCATGCATTAGAGTGTTGCATCATGTTTACTCATTCATCAGAAACTTGAAATGGGGATGACAGAACCCCCAGTCCCCTCTGAAACCAACTAGGGCTACTAAAATAATTTTTCAATGAACCTGAAATGCCCTTCTAAAATGCCCATCATTTTTGTCTTGGTTCAGAACCTCTGCCAAAAATGGTGCACATTTTCCTAGGCCATCCTAGGGTTTTTGAATTAAATCATAAATATTTGAATTTGGGCATTTAAAATAATATAAAATATTTAAATGCTCAAATATCTCCAAACTAAAATGTTTCATGTTGGAAGTAATCCAACTATGGGCCAGGAATAGTTTGGTGATTTTTGAAGTTGCCTAGGTATTTTATTTAATTCAACAAAGTTGCAGATATATTAAATAAAACAGAAAACAGAAGAAAAAGGGAAAAACTTACCTGGGCTCCTCCCTGTGCGGCCCAGCCAGCTGGCCGGCCCAGCTAGCAACCGACCCAGCCCAGCACTGTAGCCCTCCGTCGTCTTCCTCCCCTCGCCCCGAAGCTGCTGCGTGCTCGCGCGCGCACGGCCGCGCGGCCACCTCCTGCTTGCCGACGACCTCCTGGCCGCGTGGACGACGCCCGCAGCCCGTCCCGATCCCCCCTGCTCTCTCTCACTCTCCCCGGCTCTTTCCTTCCTCTCCCTCGCTCTCTCTCTCTCACGGCCGAACACCACCGTCGCCGCCGTTCGCCACAGCAGCCATCTCCGGCCACCCCTCGCTCCCCCCGACTAGCTCAGAAGCTCCGCCACAACTCCCTCTTCCTCCCCACCGCTCCACGGGTCCCCGGAAGCCCTGCATCGCCGCCACGTCGCCGTTCCCCTCTTCGGCTCCGATCATCGTCGCCGTCGAATTCGTCGTCTCCGGCACGTCCCCGAGCCCGCTTCGACGCCCACTGCAACCGCGGTGAGCTACGCCACCGTTTCCCCCTCTTCTCCCCCTCGTTCCCTCACCATAGACTCCTCCCCACCACGGCCGAACCTCCGCCGTCGCCGAGCTCGCCGTCGACGCAGCTCCGGTGACCATTTGGTCACCCCGGCGAGTCCAACAAGTTCGCAAGACCCCGTAGAGCATTCCTAGCGCCTCGCTTTGCTCGACTTCGAGCTCCAACCCCATTCCCGTGCACGACCGAACCCCGGCGGCCGCAGCCGAGCTCGCCGCCGTCGACTCCGGCCACCCCGACCCAAACGGACTCCGCCAAGAGCTGCGGGTCGTCCTCAGCTCCACTCCGGTGGTCTCCGCGGCCCCTCTGGTGGCCGAAATGGCCAAAACCACTCCCGCCGCCGCGTCGGGCTCGCCGGCGGCTAAACGCCGGCAGCCGACTTTGACTTTGACCACGGGTGGGCCCTGGTTGACTCCCCTGAGTCAATGACAGGTGGGGCCCAGCCCTGTTAATTAAACAGGATTAGTTTTAATCAAATTTTAATTAAAATAATCACCCTGACATGCGGGACCCACTGTCAGGTTTGACCCAGACCTGTTCCGTTGACCTGCTGACGTCACACTGACGTCAGGCTGACGCAGTAATTGATTTTCTGGATTTAAATTAAATCAGGAAATTCCAGAATATTAATTAAACTTCAAAA
The DNA here is from genome assembly GCF_018294505.1 of Triticum aestivum. Classification (NCBI taxonomy): domain Eukaryota; kingdom Viridiplantae; phylum Streptophyta; class Magnoliopsida; order Poales; family Poaceae; genus Triticum; species Triticum aestivum. The sequence goes on from NC_057812.1 coordinate 321,187,942, forward strand.
ATTCATAACTTTTATTCTGTAACTCCAAATTGGACAAATTATATATGAAAAATGATCAGAAAAATCCAATCTATCCATCTGTACTATTTTCATGCATGATCAAACAAGTTAAATTGATGTTTTAAGCAGAATAAGGAAAAGCACTTAAAGAGGCCATGTTTGAGTTTGAAATTTGAATCCTTGATTCAAATTTGTTCAATCCCCTCTGGTTTTAGTTGCATTAGCCCAACACACTCATATTGCCATGTTTCATGCATGCATCATATTGTTGCACATTGTTTGGTGATGCTTGTGTATCGATGTCCTTTGCGACAGGTTCTGTCTCCGAGGAGTACCGTGATTACCCTAACGAAGAATCATATCCGAGCATCGAACCATCAGGCAAGCAACCAACCATTTGATCATATCGATACAATCCCATGTTCTCGCTCCTGCTCTCTTTTACTGCATTAAGACAACGCGATTCAAACTGCTGTGTGCTACGGTAGTTGAACCCATTTCCTCTGCATGACCTGTCATTGCCACAGTAACTAGATGAAACCCACTAGCATGTGTAGGAGTTGATTGAGCCATGTGTATGTGTTGTTCCTACCTTGCTATGCCTGCTATGCTTAGAGTCGTGTCAGGTCTGGTTCATCTGGGTGATGGTCTAGAGTGAAATGATTATGTCGGTAATGAGAGTGGTGTGGTGAACACGATTTGGTAAAGGTATCGATGAGAGGCCATGTAGGAGTACATGGTGGGTTGTTTCATTGAAGCCGACCTTAAGCACTGAGATCTGTATGTGTGATTTAAGATACAGCTACTACCATGCATTGGGCCCTGAAATATGACCCCGCTCGACTTCTTATTCACCCTAGCTCTCTGTCCAGGAGTTGCAAGTAGTTTCTGGTGTTTGTAGCCTATTGGAGGCCGTGGACAGCGCTGACCGTAGGGGTGGGCTGTGATGCGGTAGGTACGTGGCCGGGTGTACCGAATACCCGTTAGGTATCTCGGGAACCCTGTTCACATCGTTCGGGGCCGTATGGGAAACCTCGGCCGGACTCCCTGCGGATGGAACCTGAATAGGCGATAAACCTGGACTAGAGGCTTAAGTGTTTAGGTAGGTCGTGGTCTACACCCACGTCGGCTTTCGCTTGAAGTCTGCCGAGCACATGTCGTGTGCAGACGCTAAGTGGTGGAAACATGTATGACGAAGTACACCCCTGCAGGGTTAACATGATCTATTCGAATAGCCGCGTCCGCGGTAAAGGACTACTTGGTTGCCTATACAGTTCATAGACAAGTAAATGGAAACTATTAAAAGCCTCAAGATAAGTGTGAGTACCGAGGATGGCTCATCCGTAGGAAGACGGAGGTGGATCCTCGGTAGTGTATTGAAGTGGTGAGTAGTGGACTCGTGTGCGCAAAACATTTTAAGTTGGAGTATCGTAGGATAGTCTAGCCAAGAGTCAAAGCTAGCTTGCTGCAATAACTCCACCAACCCTTCTTGATACTATGCATGTATGTAGGATCTGATGTAAGTCTTGCTGAGTACTTTTGTACTCATGTTGCTATAATCTACATTTTTACAGAAGACGCTGCAACCCCTTCTGATGGGTTCTATGTATACGTTGACATCAACGAGTAGGCTAGAGACCCAGGTGGTGACCCTGAGCTTGTGATGGACCACGTAGTATAGTTAGGCTTCCAAGCCTCTTTTATTTTACTAGTTGTCTGTACCCAGACAAAGTACTTCCGCTGTTGGCTTGTATGACTGTATGACTTGTATGTTGGGTCGTGAGACCCGTACCTTTGTGTATGATATGTATGGCTCCCTGAGCCTTAAATAAAGTACTTGTGTCGTAGAGTCATGTTGTGATGCTTCGTTGTATTTGCACATATCGAGCATATTGTGTGTATGATTGAAATGCTTGGTATGTGTGGGATCTGACTATCTAGTTGTTTATCTTTAGTAGCCTCTCTTACCGGGAAATGTCTCCTAGTGTTACCGCTGAGCCATGGTAGCTTGCTACTGCTCTGGAACACTTAGGCTGGCCGGCATGTGTCCTTCTTCGTTCCTGTGTCTGTCCCTTCGGGGAAATGTCACGCTTTGAGTACCGGAGTCCTGTTAGCCCGCTACAGCCAGGTTTACCGGAGTCCTGCTAGCCCAGTGCTACAGCCCGGACCCACTTGCTGATGACCGACACGTTCGAAGCTGGGTCATGGATGCCTGTCCCTGTAAGTCTGTGCCACTTTGGGTTTACGACTAGTCATGTCAGCCCGGGCTCTTTATCATATGGATGCTAGCGACACTATCATATACGTGAGCCAAAAGGCGCAAACGGTCCCGGGCAAAGGTAAGGCGACACCCGTGGGAACACCGTGCGTGAGGCCGCAAAGTGATATGAAGTGTTACCGGCTAGATCGATGTGACATCGAGTCGGGGTCCTGCTTGGTATGTGTGGGATCTGACTATCTAGTTGTTTATCTTTAGTAGCCTCTCTTACCGGGAAATGTCTCCTAGTGTTACCGCTGAGCCATGGTAGCTTGCTACTGCTCTGGAACACTTAGGCTGGCCGGCATGTGTCCTTCTTCGTTCCTGTGTCTGTCCCTTCGGGGAAATGTCACGCTTTGAGTACCGGAGTCCTGTTAGCCCGCTACAGCCCGGTTTACCGGAGTCCTGCTAGCCCAGTGCTACAGCCCGGACCCACTTGCTGATGACCGACACGTTCGAAGCTGGGTCATGGATGCCTGTCCCTGTAAGTCTGTGCCACTTTGGGTTTACGACTAGTCATGTCAGCCCGGGCTCTTTATCATATGGATGCTAGCGACACTATCATATACGTGAGCCAAAAGGCGCAAACGGTCCTGGGAAAAGGGTAAGACGACACCCGTGGGAATACCATGCGTGAGGCCGCAAAGTGATATGATGTGTTACCAGCTAGATCGATGTGACATCGAGTCGGGGTCCTGACAGATGAACAGGAGCAAATTATTAGGGTTTCGGGGCAAAAAGTCAACCGAGGTGGATCTCAGATCCAGATCCAGGCTGCGCGGAAAACGAGGTTCGCCGGACTTGTCCTGTTCGCCGGAGAAGAACCGAGGCCGGCGGGAGCGAGGGAGGCCGGCCCGGAGTAAGGACGGCGGAGTGGAGGCCGATGGCGGCGCGGGGCGACGCTCAGCGTCGGGGTGCGGCGGTGGCCGCGGTGGCCTGGTACGACGCCGACGAGGGTAGGTGGCGGCGACGGCGAACTTGCCGCGGTGGAGCGGCGAAGGGCGCGGCGGCGTCGGGCGCCGGAATCGGGGAAGGAGGCGGCAGGGTAGACGGGCGCGGGCGGCGGTGGCTTTGGGCCGGGAGGGCCTCGCGGGCCTCGGCGGAGGGAGGCGCCGGCTGCCAGGTGGCGGCTCCTCAATGGCTGCGGGCGGCGGCAGTGGTTGTCCGGACTGGGACGGACATTGTCCGGCGGCGCGCGAGGTGGAATTTAGGGTTAGGGGGAGAGGAGATCCGGGATTTGGACGGGGAAGGCCTATTTATACATAGAAGGAGCTAGGAGGCTCCAAATGAGGTGCGATTTTCGGCCACGCGATCGCGATCGAACGCTCTAGATGATGGAGAGGGTTTTGATGGGTTTTGGCCCAAAATGGAGGGGTGTTGGGCTGCAACACACATGAGGCCTTTTCGGTTCCTCGGTTAACCGTTGGAGTATCAAACGAAGTCCAAATGATACGAAACTTGACAGGCGGTCTACCGGTAGTAAACCAAGGCCGCTTGGCAAGTCTCGGTCCAATCCGGAAATGTTTAATCCCCACACACGGAAGAAAGGTAGAAATGACCACCAGAGGAGAACGAAGTGCCGAAATGCAAAACGGACAACGGGGAAAATGCTCGAATGCATGAGATGAGCACGTATGCAAATGCAATGCACATGATGACATGATATGAGATGCATGACAATGATAACAACACACGGAGACAAAAACCCAAACCCGAGAAAATAAAATAACTTAAGGCCGGAAACGGCAAGAGTTGGAATACATATTGGGTAAATCATATCCGGGGTGTTACAACACTCCACCACTACGAAAGGATCTCGTCCCGAGATCTAGGACTAAAAGAACGCCGGGTATTCGGAACGGAGGTGATCCTCGCATTCCCAGGTAGCTTCGCGGTCAGAATGGTGTGACCACTTGACTTTGAGGAATTTGATTGACTTGTTGCGAGTCTTGCGTTCAGTCTCTTCAAGAATAGCAACTGGGTGCTCACGATAGGAGAGATCTTCTTGGAGCTCAATGTCCTCGAGGTTGACGGTGCGGTCTGGAGTCTTGAAGCACTTTCGGAGTTGAGAGACATGGAACACATCATGAACATTTGCAAAGTTTGAAGGAAGCTCGAGTTGGTAGGCGAGATCGCCTCTCTTGCTGACAATCTCGAAAGGTCCCACGTATCTAGAGGCAAGCTTCCATTTGATACCGAAGCGACAAGTACCTTTCATTGGAGAGACGCGGAGGTAAACATGATCTCCGATCTTGAAAGCCAAATCACGGTGCTTACTGTCATAGTAGCTCTTTTGGCGGGATTGGGCTGCTTTGAGGTTATCTCGAATGACTTTGCACATTTCCTCTGCCTCTGTGATTAAGTCATTTCCGAGAAGCTAACGTTCACCGGTTTCAGACCAGTTGAGAGGGGTACAGCACATCCTGCCATACAGAATTTCAAATGGGGCCTTGCCCGAACTTGCTTGAAAACTGTTGTTGTAGGAGAATTCAGCATAAGGAAGACAATCCTCCCACTTCATGCCGAAGGAGATCACACAAGCCCTGAGCATATCTTCAAGAATCTGGTTGACACGCTCGACTTGACCGCTAGTTTGAGGATGGAAAGCTGTGCTGCAGCGGATGTTCGTGCCCATGGCCTTCTGAAAAGAATCCCAAAACTTGGAGGTAAAGATGCTGCCACGGTCTGAAGAGATCACTTGTGGAATCCCGTGCAAAGAGACAATTCGAGAGGTATAGAGTTCCGCCAATTGAGCTGCAGTGATTGACTCTTTGATAGGCAGAAAATGAGCCACTTTGGTGAGTTTGTCGATGACAACGAATATAGCATCATTGCCACACTTGGACTTTGGAAACCCAGTCACGAAGTCCATCTCAATGTGGTCAAACTTCCATTCTGGAATGGCAAGAGGTTGGAGGAGACCCGCTGGTCTTTGGTGTTCTGCCTTCACTCTTCTGCAGACATCACATACATTCACGAACTAAGCAATCTCGCGCTTCATTCGAGTCCACCAATAAGCATGCTTGAGGTCCTGATACATCTTCGTGCTCCCAGGGTGGATGGAGAGGAGAGAATTGTGAGCCTCATTCATGATCACTTTACGGAGGTCACCTTTGGGTACAACAATACGATCCTTAAAGAAGAGAGTGTCCTTGTCATCAAGGCGGTAGCACTTGTACTTGGGTTGACTCTTGGCAATCCCAATCTTCACCTTTTTAACCATAGCATCAAGAAGCTGGGCTTGGAGAATCTGGTCTTCCAAGGTAGGAGAGACTTGAAGGTTGGCGAGGAAACCTTGAGGAACAACTTGCAGATTAAGTTTGCAGAAAGCTTCACAAAGCTCGGGTTGATAAGGCTTAAGAATCAGGCTGTTGCAATAAGCTTTCCTGCTCAATGCGTCAGCAATCACATTGGCCTTTCCTGGAGTATACTCGATACTCGGATTATACTGTTGAATCGTTTCGACCCATCAAGTTTGCCTGAGGTTGAGATTAGTCTGAGTGAAAATGTACTTGAGACTCTTGTGATCAGTGAAAATGTCCACTTTTCTTCCCAATAAGAGATGTCTCCAAGTCAAAAGAGCATGCACAACTGCCGCGAACTCGAGATCATGAGTGGGGTAGTTCTTCTCATTGGGCTTCAATTGGCGAGAGGTATAAGCAACAACTCTCTTCTCTTGCATCAACACTGCGCCAAGACCTTGGAGAGAGGCATCACAAAAGACCTCGTACAGCTTGGATTCATCAGGCGGAGTCAGAACTAGAGCAGTGATCAATTTCTCTTTCAAAGTGTTGAAAGCAATGTCACACTCCGGAGACCAAACGTACTTGACGTGCTTCTGAAGAAGATTTGAGAGAGGCTTCGCGATCTTAGAAAAGTTTTTAACGAATCTTCGGCAATAGCTTGCGAGACCGAGGAAGCTACGGAGTTGCTTCACGTTCTGAGGAGGTTCCCAATTCACAATTGCAGACACCTTCTCAGGATTCATGGCAATGCCCTTGGCAGAGATGATATGACCAAGATAAAGAACCTCGTCGAGCCAAAATTCGCACTTGGAGAACTTGGCGTAGAACTGGTGTTCCCTCAACTTATCGAGTACCAAACGCAAGTGCTTGGCATGATCTTCCTTGTTCTTCGAGAAAACCAGAATGTCGTCGAGATAGACCAAAACGAAGTCATTGGTGTAGGCGTTGAAGATAAAGTTCATCATGTGAGAGAAAGTCGGAGGAGCGTTGACGAGGCCAAAAGACATGACAGTGTATTCATATGAACCATAGCTTGTCCTGAAGGCCGTCTTGGGAATATCTTGTTCACGGATTCAAATCTGATGATAACCCATACGGAGATCAAGCTTGGAGAATACTTGGGCACCTTTGAGTTGTTCGAACAGCTCGTTGATGTTGGGAAGTGGGTATTTGTTCTTGATGGTCTTCTTGTTCAATAGACGGTAATCAACACAAAGTCGGTCCATTCCATCCTTCTTCTTCACAAAAAGAACACCACAACCCCACGGAGAAGAACTAGGCCGGATGAGACCCATTCTCTCTTGAATATCGAGTTGCTTCTTCAGCTCCTTCAACTCTTCAGGTCCGAGCTTGTAAGGACGCTTGCACACAGGTTCCGTGCCAGGCTCAAGATCAATAACGAATTCAACTGGCCGGTGTGGAGGCATTCCTGGAAGCTCTTCTAGAAAGACGTCTTGATATTCGCAAACGACTGGAATTTGCGAGATAGCATCCAGTTCACCCTTCTCATTGAGAGAAAACAGACGGATGGTATCATCACGAGCGACAAAGACAATTACATCCTCAGACGAATGAGTCATTTGAATCTGCCTGGCAGCACAATCAATATGCGCCTTGTGCTTAGAAAGCCAATCCATTCCGAGAATAAGATCAATATCCGAGTCACCCAGAACAATAGGAGAAGCTAGAAATTTGTAGTCGCCCAACGTGATAGTAATATCCGGGACGCAGAAATTAGCTGTCATTTGCTTGCCCGGTGACACGATTTGCAAGGAATTTTGCAGATACTGATAATCGCACTCATACTTCGATGCAAAAGGTTTGAAAATGAAACAATGCGATGCACCAGTGTCAAAAAGAACTTTTGCAGGGACATCGTTAACAGGAAGGTTACCCATGATCACATCTGAGGAATCCTCTGCCTGAGCTGTGTTCATCGAGTTGACCTTGGCGTGCTTGGGGTTATGCTTGACCACAGCTGTACTTGCCGATCTGACAGGAGGAGGAGGAGGAAGACGCCTCTGGTTGAGACACTTGTTAGCATAGTGACCCTTCTGTTGGCACTTGTTGCACGTGACCTCTGAAAGCGGACGGTGATACGGAGCACTCAATCTTGGAGCTTGAGACGAAGTCTTGTTCTGAAAGCCAGGGTTGGTTGGGTGGGAAGATCCACTGCCACCTTTGCTCTTCTGCTGATACGGCTGACGGAACGAAGGAGGAGGAAGCCAATACTTCTGCTGCTTGGCCACTTGAGTAGAGGAAGAAGGAGTAGTGTCTCTGACTCGCTTCTTGGAAGCATCACACCTCAATTAAGCAGCCTCTTGCTTCAATGCCATGTTGTAGAACTCATCGTACCTCAAGGGCTCAAAGAGAACAAGAGCTAGCTGAATTTCTTCTCTGAGACCACCCCTGAACTGGTATATCATGCTCTTCTCATCTGGTACGTCCCCCTTGGCAAAGCGGGCGAGCTTCTGAAACAACTTGTTGTAGTCATAGACAGACAAAGAGCCTTTCTTCAGGTTGCGGAATTCCTCACGCTTGCTTTCAACCACGCTCTAAGGGATATGGTGAGCTCTGAAATCTTGACGTAATTCATCCCAGGTAATAACACGACCACCTCTGGAATCCTTGTAGTGCTGGAACCATTCTGTAGCTTGATCTTTGAGTTGGAAGGAAGCGAACTTGACGAAGTCCTCAGGCCTGACGTTACTGCACTCGAAATGCTTGCACAGCTCCACGAGCCAATCGCCAACATCGGTTGCCTCAACACAATTGCTGTAAGTTTTTGGCCCGTTAGCAAGGAACTGGTTGAGTGTAGCAAAGTGATTCTGATTGTTGCCTTGGTTCCCTTGGTTGCCTTGATTGCGCTCTTGAAGAATTTGCATGATCAACTGTGTGTTTGCATTGGTTGCGGCCATCACAGCTTGCCATGCCTCCGGAGGAGGAGGAGGTGGTGGCGGATCTTGATTCTGATTCTGATTGGTGCTCTTAGCGGGAGCCATCCTGAAGAGGTTGACCATCATTAGCACATAGACAGATAAAATGAAGCTGAATCCAATGGAATGAAAATTGCAACATATAGTCTTCACATCCGAACAAAATGAACGAATGCATTCCTCTTGAAATGGTCACATATCCATAAATTGAGAAGCCACTTAGAATTTAGGTAGAGAAATAAATCAACAAGGTACGGATCAAGAACGAATACTCGGTAAGAAATCCCAATCTCAAACCAAATATCCGTGGAAGAAGAACTAGAGCTACGAGAATTCCCACCTATGAAACTCCCGAACCTTTCCGGTTATGCAATCAGGTGTTGGGGATACAGGGGAAGCATAATATCTCACCCAAATCTAGCAAATCCTACATCCAGCTGTATCCATCCTTCAACACATAACCGAGAAAAACTTCAGAAACCATCTACCTCAACCTTCGAAAAGCATCTGTTATACAAGTTGTGGCGATACTCCCGAACTCCCGCCCCAGTACTGGGTGGCGTCGAGGTTATCTCACCAATGAACTGCATAAAAGAGATTTTCGATGTCGGCGTACTAAACTCAGGTATTCCAGAACTGCAACGATAAAATTATGATGACAACACCTCAGAGCTCAACTCCCCGGGACACTTCCACAAAACCCCTGACAGGAGGCACCAAGACAATGTTCTCGTCATAAAACCATCGGAACGATTCCAAGATACCCGCGTGATCCTAAATTTTTTTAGTGAAATTTGAGAAGAGAAGAGTCATAACTCTACGTCAGGATGCCTTACCAGAGCGATGAGGAGACTGGGAAGTAAAAAGAATTCCTAAACTCTCCGATATATAATTCCTAAATGACTCAAAACATTTTTCTAGACACAACTCGACCGCTAATAACGATCAAGCAATGGGGCTCCTAAGGTTGGGGAAGACTCTGATACCAACTTGTAACACCCTCGATGCGACTATATCTCCCACGTGTCGAGGCACGACTTAGAGGCATAATCGCATTGAAGGCATATGTCGCAAGTTAGGCAATCTTCACAACATCCCATGTAATATATAGATAATAAAAGGGAAGATAACATAGTTGGCTTACACTCGCCACGTCAATCAAGTACATAAATAACATTACATCATCCAAACACTCATGGCCCGACTACGGCGCCAAAATAAAAGATAACCCAACATGCGACAAGGTCCCGATCACCCCTAACTAGGCACCACTACTGATCATCAGGAAAGGAAACATAGTATTGTTGAGAGTCCTCGTCGAACTCCCACTTGAGCTCAAGCGCGTCGCCTGGAGCGGAATCATCAGGCCCTGCAATTGGTTTGGAAGTAATCTATGAGCCACAGGGACTCAGCAATCTCGCACCCTCGCGATCAAGACTACTTAAGCTTATAGGTAAGGCAAGGTAAAAATATGGTGGAGCTGCAGCAAGCGACTAGCATATATGGTGGCTAACCTGTTCGCAAAAGAGAGCGAAAAGAGGAGGCAAAGCGCGAGCGAGAAAACTAGAGAGCAACCTGCGCAAACATTACTCCAACACCGTGTCCACTTCCCGGACTCTACCGAGAAGAGCCATCACGGTAACTCACACTATTGATTCATTTTAATTAAGTTTAGGTTCAAGTTATCTACAACCGGACATTAACAAATTCCCATCTGCCCATAACCGCGGGCACGGCTTTCGAAAGTTCAAATCCCTGCAGGGGAGTCCCAACTTAGCCCATGACAAGCTCTCACGGTCAACGAAGGAATAGACCTCCTCCCGAGACGTTCCGATTAGACTCGGTATCTCGGTTCTTCAAGACACTTCGACAGGTTAAAACAAGACCAGCAACACCACCCGAATGTGCCGACAAATCCCGATAGGAGCTGCACATATCTCGTTCTCAGGGCACACTCAGATGAGCTCTCCATACAACTAAAACCAAACCTCGAGTTTCCCCGAGGGGGCGCTGCACAGGACTCTAGTTTGGACCAACACTCAGAGGAGCACTGGCCCGGGGGGGCTAAAATAAGATGACCCTCGGGCTCCGGAAACCCAACGGAAAAAGAGGCTAGGTGGCAAATGGTAAAACCAATGTTGGGCATTGCTGGAAAACCTTTAATCAAGGTGAACTATCAAGGGGTTCCCATTATAACCCAACCGCGTAAGGAACGCAAAAATCCGGGAACATAACACCGATATGACGGAAACTAGGGCGGCAAGAGTGGAACAAAACACTAGGCGAGAGGCCGAGCCTTCCACCCTTTACCAAGTATATAGATGCATTAAGATAACAAGATAAAATAATGATATCCCAATAAGTAAATAATGTTCCAACAAGAAACGGTCTCCAATCTTCACCTGCAACTAGCAACGCTATAAGAGGGGCTGAGCAAAGCGGTAACATAGCCAATCAACGGTTTGCTAGGACATGGTGGGTTAGAGGTTTGACATGGAAATTTGGGAGGCTTGAAAGCAAGTAGTAGGCATCGTAGCATTGGCATAGCAAAAGAGCGAGCATCTAGCAAAGCAAAGATAGTAGTGATTTCGAGGGTATGATCATCTTGCCTGCAAAGTTGTCAGAGTTGACTCGATCCTCGAAAGAAAACTCAACGGGCTCCTCGTTAGTGAACTCGTCTCCCAGCTCTACCCAAACAAGACAAACAAGCAAACGGAACACCACCAACCACGTGCAAGCTCAAACAATATGATGCAAAGATGGTATGCTATGCGGGATGCGATGCGGGATGCATATGCAAGATTTGACAAGGGATGCATGAACCTGGCCTCAACTTGGGAATCCAAGTGTGCAACTGGAAAGATGAGATGAATTCTCTTGAAAACAATATAAAGAACACCGGAATTGGAGTTACGATTTGGAAATGGCAAGCAATTCAAATATGACCACGTTCTGCGATTTACAGCAAGTAGTCATCTAAATGCAACAAGATGAACATGCTACAACATTCAAACATGGCATCAAAATACATGGCACGGATGCATTCAAGATGCTTAACAAAAGTCTAGCACTGAGCTATGGCCAATTCATCTATAAACAGGTTCAAACAAGCATGTCAAAAATGCATATGGTAAACAGATTTCAGACTTAGTGAAATTAACACTTGTCTGGAATTTCAGATCAGGTAGCACTCTTCGGAGTACGAAAACTATATACTACAAGACCTGAACATGGCAAAGTAAAGCATGGCATGGAGCTACTCAGAGAGCGTAACAAAAGTCCCTTAGTGACCTTGAGCCAAAAGGGATCAGAAAATACAATTGCAAGCATGTGAACATGGCAAAAACATAATCAGTTCTTAGACTTTGTGAAAACTGGAGCATGTTGAAACAGATATCAAGTAGGCATGTTTACGAGCTCGATGCACTCACTACAGAGCAAGTCATGACAAGCTAAGCATACATCCATCAAGAATACACAAAATGCAAGCTAGACATGGCAAGAACAATAGCATAGCATGCACGGATCAACTACAACATCCTTGACAAAATCGCTAACAAGTAGACAATCTGCCCAGATTTACGAAGTAGCAAAAGTAGAGCTCGATTGACTCAAGCTAGGTTGCTCCATAATTGCAAACAAAGACATTAATGGATAGAGCACTACAATATTAACAAAATATCCTTACTGATCATCCTCAAAAGAGGCACAGATCACTAGGAAACAACATGAACATATGGCCATATGAGATAAACAGCTCAAGGACTTACTGAAAATGCTAAGTCCCTGAAATCAGCATTACCAAGTGCCTCACTTTGCAAGCTTGTGCTAGTCACCACACACATCACAAAAATACATGGGTTGCACCTCTGGAAAGATGGCAAAACCCTTAACAAAACATATGTAGAGCTCATGGGCATATCATGCACAGAATAATCATGGCAAAAATGACAAATAACTAAATGGAGCAGCACATGTGACAATTATCTCAAGTAGCACTCTTCTAATAGCATTTCGGGCATCGAGATGAACTCAAATGAAAATGATGCAATGAGATGAAATGATGTGCTCTCTGAGACGAACATTTTGATATGCTATATGCCCAAAACAGAGCTACAGATGTAAAGTTACGATGTGATGAATAGTAGCAAATTATTAGGGTTTCGGGGCAAAAAGTCAACCGAGGTGGATCTCAGATCCAGATCCAGGCTGCGCGGAAAACGAGGTTCGCCGGACTTGTCCTGTTCGCCGAAGAAGACCGAGGCCGGCGGGAGCGAGGGAGGCCGGCCCGGAGCGAGGACGGCGGAGTGGAGGCCGGTGGCGGCGCGGGGCGACGCTCGGCGTCGGGGTGCGGC